>NC_137639.1:30965481-31062981 GCF_963383615.2 Lipophrys pholis | reverse complement strand
AGCCGCCTGGAGGACGCCACCGCCTACTACCTGCCCCTCCCACCAACACTGCGTGAGTACAGCAACGGAGTAGACTCAGAAAGTAACCGACCACCCAGCCAATCAGACAGCTCCATCAACCATGAAATTAAATATGCCAATTAGGTCCAAGCGGTACGCTCAGACAAACAAAGGACCGACTCTCAGCTTTAACCGTATGAATGATCAACTTCTGGTTCTAAAAACTCCACGAACCAAAACAGTCAATCGATATTCTCATCAAACAAGCAACCAACTGTTCAGTCAGCTCCACCAACCGACCAACAGACAGGTCAAACCGCCGACCAAACCATTTATTAACCAACTAACCCACGAATCCACCGACCAACTAAACCACCGACCAACTAAACAACTGAGCAACTAATCAACCGACCAACTAAACAACTGACCAACTAAACAACTGAGCAACTAATCAACCGACCAACTAAACAACCGACCAACTAAACAACTGACCAACTAAACAACTGAGCAACTAATCAACCGACCAACTAAACAACCGACCAACTAAACAACCGGCCAACTAAACAACTGAGCAACTAAACAACCGACCAACTAAACAACCGACCAACTAAACAACCGGCCAACTAAACAACCGACCAACTAAACAACTGAGCAACTGAGCAACTAATCAACCGACCAACTAAACAACCGACCAACTAAACAACCGGCCAACTAAACAACTGAGCAACTAAACCACCGACCAACTAAACAACCGACCAACTAATCAACCGACCAACTAAACAACCGACCAACTAAACAACCGACCAACTAATCAACCGACCAACTAAACAACTGAGCAACTAAACAACTGAGCAACTAAACCACCGACCAACTAAACAACCGACCAACTAATCAACTGACCAACTAAACAACTGAGCAACTAAACAACCGACCAACTAAACAACCGACCAACTAAACAACCGGCCAACTAAACAACTGAGCAACTAAACCACCGACCAACTAAACAACCGACCAACTAATCAACCGACCAACTAAACAACTGAGCAACTAAACAACCGACCAACTAAACAACCGGCCAACTAAACAACTGACCAACTAAACAACCGACCAACTAAACAACCGACCAACTAAACAACCGGCCAACTAAACAACCGACCAACTAAACAACTGACCAACAAAACAACCGACCAACAAAACAACCGACCAACTAAACAACCGACCAACTAAACAACCGACCAACTAAGCAACTGAGCAACTAAACAACGACCAACTAAACAACTGAGCAACTAAACAACGACCAACTAAACAACCGACCAACTAAACAACCGACGAACTAAACAACCAACCAACTAAACACCCGACCAACTAAACAACTGAGCAACTAAACAACCGACCAACTAAACAACCGACCAACTAACTAAGCAACCAACTAACTAAGCAACCAACTTCTCAGTCAGTTCCATCCACCAGTGAGAAACTGACTGGAAAACCAGTCATTTCTTCCTCCAACTACAACACCAGCCACATCTCTACTTCTATCAACCAATCAACCAACTTCACATTTAGACAATCAATCATACTGACTGATCGACTAACTGACCGACTAACTGACCGACTAACAGACCCACCAGTCCAGTAAACAACCAGCCATTTCAAACTCATTATTTATTATTTCTAAACATACAGTATTAATTCTGACAAACAAATAATCAACAATCAATCAATCCCTGATGTCGATCAACTGTCCAACAAAATAACCAACATGTTAGTCAGTCCCCGACCAACCAAACACGTTTTTATCAATACTACACTCATTCAGCATTTTCCAATGTTTGGCCACACAAACTACCAGCTGATCAACCAATCAGCCGCCTGAACGATCCAGGAGTTTAGCCCTGGGGACTGTGGGGCGTCTCTTTGCTGTTGATGCGCCGCGCGGCTGAACAGGAAGCTGAGCTTCATTAATGATTGAAATCCTCTCTGAGACGCGACGGCAGCTTCATTTCTGCTGCACTGACGACTTCAGGTGATCAAACATGTGAAATGAGAGCTGATGCTGAGGCCGTCCTTACAAAAGGTCCATCTCGGGGTTTTACTGGTAATTCTTCTGCATCTTCAGAGAATTTACAAAATCAGGGAGGAAACTATTTAAAAACCTGTCTCTTAACACCAAGCTTCATCATAACTGCTGGAGATAAACACTCTTTATAACTACGAAGGATTTCTATGTATCCGAAAGGTTGTAAGTATTTGCAAAAAAAAAAACAACAACTTTGTAACTCTAATAATTGATTTTGAGCTCCTGCAGGAAAATAACCTCACGTCTGAACTCTCTTCACAAGCAGTGAGAATGTGAAGCAGCAGAGGGCGCTGCAGACTCACTGCTCAGGTTCTTCTCTTCAGACTCTGACGTGTCTGACTGACTTCACTCACGTCAGGAGGAAGGAAGCTGAAACCTGCTGAACAGTGAGCAGCAGATGTGAACCTAAATATGACAAAAGAGTTCTCGATGTATTCCGAAGTGAGTTTTTAGTCACCCCTTCGTCCCTCCGTCCATCCGTCCGTCCATCCATCAGTCCGTCCATCCGTCCGTCCATATTCAATTCCTCTTGGACCACAGCGACAGCCGATGATGATGATGATGATAGAGGTGAAGAAGATGCTCACTGTTTTGAACCTTCCCATGTTCCTGTTGTCATTTAAACAAATCTCCAAAACGCAACCGGAGTTTTGTGTTTTCTCTTTAAATCGTCCAGAATCTCTCCAGAGAGTCCAGGACCGGCCCGAGGCCTCCTCCCAGTCTGGTAATGTGCTAAAGGGAGGCCACCAGGGGGCGTCCTAATCAGATGAACCTCCTCATTGTGTCGTTCCCTGATTAGTTTCTACTTTATTCAGTCTCCGTCCACACCAGCCAAAACAATCGTTTATCTCCTTATCGATCTAAAACAGTTTCCCGGCGTCCACCACTCTACTGAAAATAATATTATATAGGTCGAGAGGCGGGGCCAACCCGGCCAACCCGTTTAAATAAAAACTTTTCCAGGATCAGACAGAAACAATGGTTACATGAAACGGCGTTGCCTTGTGGGCGGGGCCTCAATGAAATCTGATATCAAATGCAAAAAGAAGTTGAAAAAAGAGCTGAACCAGCATTTTCAAAACGACCTCCTGCTGTCAGACGCTGAATTTCAAACACGTGAGAGGCGAGGCTATGCGACCCCTTCTCACGCCGTCCTGTGGTCTGTGTCCGTCAGGTCGGGAGTGGGAGATGAGGGTGCAGGAGTACGAGGACGAAGACGAGGACGACGAGCCCAGCCTGTGGACTCGCATCCGCAGCCTCCTGCTGACGCTCAGCCTGCAGTTCTACCACCGCATGAGCAAAGTGCGCGGGCAGCTGCAGCAAGCCGCTGGGACGCTGGGAGACGCCGCCACCAGGGTGAGAGGTCACACGGCTCAGGGTTCAAACTGCGGTCCCAGCTAAGGCGCGATGCCTCGCTGGAGGAGCGATCGCCGGGCGGCCCGAGGGTTCGAAAATAGATTCACAGGTTCAAGAAAACTGGATCATTTATACAACAAATTCAAGTAAAAACTGTAAACTTCCATTTGTCTTGGCTGTTAGTTCATACAGAAAAAGAGGCAAAAGGCTGGAAACCATTCCGCTCACACAAACGCACAAACTCCGACTATCAGTGTTTGTTGTATTTGTTCGTATTGATCCAGTTTGCTGAGATCAACTGATGATGAAAGTAAAAAAAAACATTTGTCACGATTTGGTGCCGTAGCCCAGACTTTTTGTGAACGTTTGATTTACAACACTGAATAAAATCTCCTCAAAACAAGCAGGAAACCGCTGATGGAGTTACTGCAGATTAAAAAAGTTACTAGTTACTCGGTAAAGTTCTTCTCTTAAATGGTCATATTCTGCAAAATCCTTTTCCTAAAGGTTCTCCAGCAGTACTAACCGTCCCCATACCTGGACTGACGTCCCAGAAGTGAAGACAGTCTGTCCTCTCTCTCCCTGGCTAGTTTCAGGTTTTAAAAAGTGTGTTGCTCCAACCAGCCAATCAGAAATCAAACCCTATATAGTGTCATCGGGGGTTTAGCCAATCCCAATCAAGGAAGGCCCTCCCTTTGACTCCTCCCACAATGAGGCAGCTCTGCTCTGGCACATGGCACCACGAGAGGAAGTACTTCCTCCTCTTCCCAAGATGGGCATGTGTGGGCGGAGCCAGTCCAGCTCACACAGACACAGCAGATTCTGAATGCAGCTCCTATGATCCAATATTCAAATGGACGAAATCATTGTGGTGTTAGCATTAGCATTAGCATTAGCTGTCAACACTCAGCAGAAGATCCATCAGCAAGTTTTCGACCAAGTTGGATTGTTTTTACGGTGACTGTCAAAATAAAACTACCAAGTTGGATTGTTTTTACGGTGACTGTCAAAATAAAACTACCAAGTTGGATTGTTATTACGGTGACTGTCAAAATAAAACTACTAAATTGGATTGTTATTACGGTGACTGTCAAAATAAGACTACCAAGTTGGATTTTTATTACAGTGACTGTCAAAATAAAACTACTAAATTGGATTGTTATTACGGTGACTGTCAAAATAAGACTACCAAGTTGGATTGTTATTACTGTGACTGTCAAAATAAAAGTACCAAGTCCAGGAGAGTAAGGACTGGGAGTCGCGACACCACGGAGGAATCTTACTGACTGGCTCTACTGAGCATGTGCAGAACGAGTTACTACGTCTACACGGAGACGGAGCGTTTTATTTATTTTTTTCAAAAGGTTCCACCGTGTGAGCCGTTTTCAAAAAGTCGTTTCCAGTGAGTCCGAGCATCGTTGTCGTGTAAACGGAACCCAAAGCAGAACAAAAGTTTTGTGTTTTAACTTGAAATCGTTGTCGCTTTCCACTATTGGATGATTTCACAGCAGAAGTATCCCAGATACAAAATCATCTGTTCCCAGTGTGAAGTTGTTCTGGAGGCTATTTTAGGAAGTACTGGACACTGAGTGTCCTGTGAGTTCTAAACGGAGACACGCTCTGAAAGTCGACTGTCCTCCACAAACAGATTTGATCAGTTTCCAGCCGTCCAAGGCGGCGGCGGCGGCAGAAATCTGATGTTCAGAGAAACAAACAATCAGGAGGCGACGTGAGGCAGCAGCTCCCTGAGGAACGCCGCTCTCTGCGAGCACCGGACGGAGGCCCAGTTTGCTCTGAACGAGGAGATCACGTCCGCACCAGTTATGAAAACCTCCACCAGTCTGAGTGCAGCTCACCGCTGGATTACAGCTGATTACATAACTTTTCTTGGTGGAATCAAAATGTGTTCCATTGTAACCGACAGTGACTCCCTGACTCACCGTACCGTTACCAAACAACGAAGCAACATGATGACCCGCGATATGTAAAATACAGATTCTGTATTTTTTTGTCCGTCACAGACGGAAGGTAACAGCGGAGGGGGAATCATGGAGAAATCTTTGCAGTTGGTTCTGAGGTTCGTTCAAGCCAAACTGATCTTTTCTCTTCCCGTCCACACGGCACCATAGAAATGACTCAAGATGATGTAGTGCACATGCCAGGCCTGTAGGTGGCGCCGCAACGCCGCCACAGAAATCCACCGGAAACAGAGAAGAAGACACAGAGTATGAAAAAACCGTAGAAATTCACAAATCCACCATGTGTCCTTATTAAAGCGACGAGCATCAGCAGCTCCTGCAGCGCCACCTGGAGCAGGTCGTCCGCCATGTTGGGGTTGTTAAGTGACGTCACGGAGAGGGAGGCGGGGTTATAGGTCGAGAGGCGGGGCCACGACATTGTTTTCAGCTAATGTGCGTCTTGTCCGTCCAGGACCGTGTTGTAACTGTAATGTTTCTCATTATTATTCTTTTTTCTTATACCTATGCGTCATTGAGCCCGATAATGACTCCCTAAACACTCAAATGTTCACCAAATTTGGCACGTCCATCAAGACTGGCGCAAAATTTAAGAAATTGTAGAAATCAGCCCCCAGAGTGCCAGAATGTGCTCTCTAGCGCCCCCTAGATACAACTGAAGCGGCCAACGCGGTGTGTAGGAATGTCGTAGCAAAATCATATTTTTTTTATTTCTTCATTTTAAAAAGATGAAAAACTTCAAACCAGTAATGGAAAAAAAAAACCACTTTCTTGGCAGTGATGCTGGTGTGAAATAACCCACTGCCATGAGTCGGGTGTGTGTGAGTCCAGACTGAGGAACTGATAGCGGCTCCCTGAGGACCGCTGCCCCGGGGCAGTTAATCTGCCCCATCACAGTAATCGGCCCCATCAGAGGCGGCTTACGTGCTGCTCGCCGCGCCGCAGCGCTCATTCAGTCTGCA
The DNA here is from genome assembly GCF_963383615.2 of Lipophrys pholis. Classification (NCBI taxonomy): domain Eukaryota; kingdom Metazoa; phylum Chordata; class Actinopteri; order Blenniiformes; family Blenniidae; genus Lipophrys; species Lipophrys pholis. The sequence goes on along the minus strand of NC_137639.1, from coordinate 31,056,607 downwards.
CATCGCCACCGCACACAGCAGCTTTAGCTAATGCTAACCGCTGCTCCAGCCTGTTTACGTTTGTTCTACAGTGGAAAATAAGTTTCTCCTCACAAACTGACAATTAGATTTAGATTTCTAACTGAAAAGAGCTTTAAAATAGTGGGAAAAAACCCACAGTGCCACTTATCAAAGAGCCAAAATGGTTAAAACAGCTATAAAATGTGACGTGCTGGAAAAGAAAGTTGAAAACTCAAACAAAACAAACAAAAACAGCTGAAAATGTAATGAAATGTTTACCAACCTAATTTAGAATTGAAACTTCATGAACTTCAACTTATAAACGAAACATAAGATACGGTTCATGTTTATATAATCAAAACTTTAAATCCGTCTGCTTCAGTTTAAAGGTTAATTAATTCAGGTTGCAGAGCGCTGACTCCGTCCTGCTCACTGTTAGCTTTAGCATGAAAAAAAGGCTAATCCAGCGTTAGCCTCGGCTGCTGCTTGGCTCGGATAACAGCTTCAGTTGAGGCTAATGCTAACTGCTGTTGCTCTTTTCATCGGCACAACAGCTGGAAAGTTGCTACTTCGGTTCTGCTCACCGTTTAGCTTTAGCATTAGCATTACTCAGAGCTGTTTATCAATGGAGACAATCGCTTTAGCTAAGGCTAACAGTTGCTCAGTGACCTGATTGCTATTGTTCTAAATTTGAAAAATAGTTCCTCTTTTTATAAACTGAAAATTTGATTTAGCGTTAGCTTCAGCTAATCCTTAGTGAGGACCACTGTTTTCGTTATTGCGAATGCTAATGGTTGCTCTATGGGGTTATTATTTCTGACGTTTGTGTTAGTTAACGCTCAGTGTTGCTCAGTGACCTGGTTGCTATTGTTCTACAGTAGAAAAAAATGCTTCTCTTCACCGTCTGAGAATTAGCTTTAGCATTAGCCACAACGGCTCGTCGACACAAACGTTTTCCTCTTCTTTCATTCTTCACCTTGTTCCGTTGCAGGTTTTAAAGATTTACGTTGTATTTTTGGGTGAAGTCTGGCTTCAGGGTTTTCCTGAGATGAACGTGATTGGTTGAGCCAGATCAGTCGACCAATCAGAAATGAGGTCTTCTGCTGGGAAACTCTGCGCTCCCGTCAGGTATTTGGGTCAAACTGAGAGAGCAGCCGGCCGCGACCTCTGACCTGCTGACAGCCCGCCAGGTTCACACGTGATGACACACACACACACACACACACACACACACACACACACACACACACACACACACACACACACACACACACACACACACACACGTGCGGCGGCGGGCTAACGAGGCGGCTGATTGGTGTTGACACGACGACGCGCTCAGCGGCTCACCTGCAGCGCCGCGTCCTCGTTAGTCTGAGAGAAAACAGAAATAATCATTCACTCCTCGTGTTTTTGTCAACGTGAGTCGTGAAACGGGGAAGGAGAGTAGGAGAGGAGGAGAGGAGGAGAGAAGGAGAGGAGGAGAGGAGGAATGTAAAGAAAGGAGGATGAAGGCAGGGGGAAAGAAAATCCTCGTTTACGCGACGTTTCCGGTTTCAGTTTCAGAAAAGTTTTACATTTATGTTTTGAAAACGACGTCCGTCTCCGTGTAAACAGCAGAAACACTGAAAATGATGCTGTTTTCATGTTGGGCCACTAGTTGATGCTGTTGTTTGTTTTTGTAATGAAACCACACACACACGCGCGCGCGCTGTTACCGCGTTCCATTGATTCTGAGTCGAAGGATTAAAAAGGCTCCGCCCACACGACAACGTTGTTTCATGTCACCGTCGTTTTTTGTCCGATCGTCCTCACGACGCGGCGTTTTAGGAGCCTGGAGACGAGTTCCAGAGTGGAGGAAGTAGAAAACGCCGCCTCAGCTTTGACTTGTGGACAAACATTAGCTGAACATTACCCGCCTCTCGACCTATAACCCCGCCCCCCTCTCCGGCGGACCACCTGCTTCGTGTCTTCTTTGTTTGTGCTGTATTTTTGTGGCAGCGTGACAGCGCCACCTACAGGCCTGGCAGATGGACTGCATCGTTTTGAGCAGTTTTCATGATGCCGTGTGGACGGGAAACTTTTGGAGAACGACGAGGAGAAAGTAGTGGCTTGCTCGTCGGGAGTTTGCTGGTTCGATCCCCAAGGCAGACGTGTTACCACCGTGGCTCCCTGACCTTTGACCTCCACCAGCCCCCCAGAGCACCGCCATGTGGCTGACCTCCGATGGCTCAAGTCAGAGGATTCATTAAAGAATCATTAGTTTCAAAAAGTTGCATTTTCCCCCAGTTTCCATGGTGACCTAGTCTGAGTGTTTTCGGGTAGTCTTCCTCCTCCTCCTCCTCCTCCTCCTCCTCCTCCTCCTCCTCCTCACGTGCCACTCCTCCTGCCAGCTCGGCCTGCTTTGTGTTCTGCTGTGAACGGCCGGCGGCTGCCAGCTGGACCAGAACAAGAGTTCCCTGTCTCCTTCTCTGTGGACGTGAGGGGAACCGGAGTGGAGGAGTGGGCGGGGCCGAGCTCCTTCACGCTCCGTCTCCTCCAAATCGAGGTCATTTCTCGCCACTGCTCTCGTCGCTCTGCGGCAGAACTCTTCTGTCCCAGCTCAACGTGAGGTCCTCAAACGCCCCGTCTTCATCTCGCCGTTCAAAACAGAAGAAGAGATGAAAGGGTCTAAAAGCACGAGGAGAGGAGAGGAGGAGGAACAAACAACTATGGAGAAAACAGACCTTCCTGATGAAAAGGGTCAAAGGTCGTGGCCACGACAGCTGAAAATCTGATGGTTCACCATGAAACAGGAAGTGTTGTGTGACTCTGCTCTACAAGCTGCAATGGGCCTAAAACTTTCCATGTTTGATCAAAGACCTCATCACATCCATGTGCTCATATCCATCCACAGACATAGCGCCACCTGCTGGCAACAGGAAAGACCATGTTTTACATTTTTCTGTGTTATTAACTACTTGACCGTATTTACTTTAGATGTAATGTGAGTGTAGAATATGTTGATGATGACTCACAGTGAAAATTGTGGCTTGTTATCAAGTGGGCGTGTCCAAAGTGACCTCTGAACTTTGATGTGTCGGGTCTGACGGGCCCACAGGTCCTGCAGTGAAGCTGCAGGCTCACACTGGTGCCCCGCTGACGAATCTGACACCGGGTGACAAGAGGTTCTGCTGACGGAGGGGGAGGGGGAGGGGGGATCTCCACCGACAGCGAATCAGAAATTAGAATTAATTTCTTTTTTGCTCTTTCATCACCTTTCATTCACCTCAGGACCGGTTCAACGCTGCTTGCAGCTTTAATTCTTCAGTTTCTCTTCCTCTGCAGGTGGGACTGAGTCAGATCCTGCAGCAGGTGGGCGACCTGCTGCAATACCTGCAGGGCCTGCTAGTGGCGCTGGTGTACCAGGCGGAGAGCGTCCGCGAGGCCTCCTTCAGCAGGGTGAGCACTCAGGCCGCCATGTTGTCCGAGCTGCGTGCGGTGCGTCAGGTCCGAGAGCTGCCGGTTCAAATCCAGCAGCTGCTGGGCGACCTGCAGGAGCTCTCCAAGATGCTGCTGCAGCTGGTGGTCAACGCCACGCCACTCTACAACATGGTGAGAGGAAATATATCCCACATATATACAAAATACATGACCCAGTCAAACCTGACATATATAGAAAATATACCTGGAAACAGGAGTAATAAAACAAATGTGATATATAGCAAAGATATAGCTGCAAAAGGACTGAAAGCTCAAACAGGATTTACGCTGTGGGATGAATCCCGAACACACAGGAAGAGCATGCAGGCTCCAGGTAGGAAGGACTGGACTCGAACCGGGGACAGCCGGGGACAGTGTCGCAGCGAGGGGGAGTACTAACCACTGCACGCCTGTGTTTCAGGTGCAGCAGCCCACAGCTCAGGAGGTGGAGGACTTCCTGAACCAGGAGGACTTCAGCTCCGAGAGCTCGTCCCGCCGCAGCTCGGCCAGCAGCCTCTTCCTGAAGGCGATGGACGGCCGTCCTCGCCGCCGCCGCAGCCTGTACTCCCGCGCCGCCCGAGGCTCCGGGGGGCCCCAGGGAGCCCACAGCCCCGACCCCCCTAACGGCCGCCGCCGCTCCAGCCTGAAGGATTCCCCGGGGATGGAGAGCCTGGCGCTCCCTTCCGAAGCCGCCGTGCTCCGCCGGCCGTCCGCCACCGAGCTGCTGCTCACGCCGCTCAAACAGTTCGTCGCTCAGAGCCAGAAGGCCTTCGAGTACCTCAGCCCCAACTCCGCCGAGGAGCCCGCCGTCACCGTGGAAACGGACGAGTCCTAGGCTCCACGCCAGAGTCCGACCCCGAGCTTGTACCCCTCCCTCCGCCTCCGCCTCCATCTTCAGCTCTGCCTTCGCCTTCGCCTTCGCCTTCGCCTTCGCCTTCGCCTTCGCCTCCGCCTACCAACCGATCGCTGCCCCCCGCCTCGCCCCGCCACCATCAGACGGCGCTGCCTCAGCTGCTGCTGCTCTGTGCGTTTGTGTTCAGCAACCGAGCCGTCGGCCGAGTCTCGCTCCACCGCTGACGCTCAGATTGAGCCGCTCGCTCCACCGGTGACGCTCAGATTGAGCCGCTCGCTCCATCGCTGACGCTCAGATTGAGCCGCTCGCTCCACCAGTGACGCTCAGATTGAGCCGCTCGCTCCATCGCTGACGCTCAGATTGAGCCGCTCGCTCCACCAGTGACGCTCAGATTGAGCCGCTCGCTCCACCAGTGACGCTCAGATTGAGCCGCTCGCTCCATCGCTGACGCTCAGATTGAGCCGCTCGCTCCACCAGTGACGCTCAGATTGAGCCGCTCGCTCCACCAGTGACGCTCAGATTGAGCTGTCCTGGGCGCAGAAGAGTTGTCATAGTTTCTTGCTGGTCTTTTCACCCTCCGTGACTCCGATCGACTAAAGCAGGTTTTATCTCGTTGAACTAGTTTGTGTAAACATACAGTACTGCATCATCTGCATATTGTCGTGCCTCTACATGATTTAAATAAAAGCAGGCCCAGGACAGATCTCTGTGGCACACCGTCTAGAACGCGGTTAATTCCTGATATGTATCGTTAAATGTAACACATGGAGGCTACATACTGAACCTGCTGCTCGTAGCATGTAGCATGTAGCATCGCTGGTGTGTTAGCCCGAAGGTCATTAGCATGTAGCATCGCTGGCGTGTTAGCCTGAAGGTCTTTAGCATGTAGCATAGCTAGTGTGTTAGCCTGAAGGTCTTTAGCAGTTATACTACTAAGCGACATCGGGCTAACTCTGCTGTTGATGAAGTTGCTGGTGATGAAGTTGCTGGTGATGAAGTTGCTGGTGATGTACAAACTATCTTTCTCCTCCTCTTGATATTTTGTCAGAAGATAATTTAGTCTGTTTTACTTTAGTTGTTCTCATTAATATTAAAGAATCTCAAACCTTCGACGAGAGTAGTCCGTGCAGTAACACTGGTATTGGTATCAGTATCTGTGCATCCTGAATATTGTTACACGTCAAATGTACATTTTCCTAAAAGCCTACGTCACATTTATGTTGCATTTTAAGGCCTTATTCAATCACAAAGCTTTTTTCATGGCTCAAAAGGCTGTTTGATAAAGTTTGATCCTCTTGTTTTCTGAATAGTTCTTTCTCTCCTTCACACACCGGAGCTCAAGATGAAAGGTCGGATGACAAATAGCAAAAACTCGTCGGGGTATATTTCACATTAAAAGTTCCGCTTCTTTTTTCCAAATCTCCAGAAGGAGGCTGTGCTGGGTTGACGTCGACTCGCTCCTCAGTAGAAACATGATTAAAGCTCGAAAAAGCAACATTTCACGACGTCAGGCTGCAGTTGAAGTACTCTGTAAAGTACAGTCGGGTAGTGACGGCGTTGCCACGGTGACGGAGGCTTGTTTTGGTTCCTGGCTTGATGATGGTTAAAGGAAAGTTGATCTCCTAATCCTTTGGTTTGATGGAGCGTCTGATCTGTAAATGCTTGAATCATCTGTTTTTTTTCGATGTTTCTGCTGCAATAAAGCTTCTCCAACGCCCCGTTTCAAAACCCATTTCTGTTTTTCTTTTTCCTTTTCCTCTTAAAGAATAAACTAGCATGAATACTAGTAATGTGAAAACGCATAATTTTTGTGTTGTAAAAGTTTTGTGTTTTCACGGCAACATTATGGAAACGATGTAGTTAGAATGCCCGGCCACTAGTAGGTGCTGTGTTTACCTTCACCAATGAAAGCTGGGCGAGAAGGTTATGTTTTTGGCTGCGTGTACTTCTTGATTTTTTTATTAGTTTGTATGTGTGTATTTTACCACCATTTCACAAAAACTACTCAAGGAAAAGTTGTTTTTGCATAAATGTCAAGATAACTGTAAAGTTGTATTTTATTTTACACACAGCCAAGTCACATTATTTTATATTTACAGTTTGAAAATATCTAATGGTACATAACTGTAGTGTAATTTGTAAAAACACAGTCGCTTTAGAAACTTTTGTTTCTCCCGTGATGATGAAATCCTGCCAGCAGTCGTGTCCATGCAAAACCTTCGTAACGTTTTAGGGTTTTTATTTACAGGCAGCAACTTTATGAAAACGCTCAAACTAGACGGGCGTAAACAAAACTTTATGAATGCTTGAGGTTCGTCTCCTTGTTGATGGCTGACACACACACACACACACACACACACACACACACACACACACACACACACACACACACACACACACACACACACACACACACACACGGCGCCTCAGAAGCCCCGCCCACCCCGGGATGTATAAACGGAGCAGCGCAGCAGCCTGAGAGCAGAAGCTCTAAGTTCCTACGTCCAGTGAAGGCAGCATCGTCCTGATGGTGGTGGAGGAGAAGAGCAGGATGGAGGCCAGCGAGCAGAGGGTGGAGGTCAACGTCCTGCTGCTGGGGGCGCACAACGTGGGCAAGTCCGGTCAGTAGCAACCTTCTGCGTAAATTCGTCTCTCCTGCTTTACGATCTGACAGTCGGTTTATTCTGAAAATCTCTGCAAGCAGTTTCCTGTGTGATTGAATATGAGAACTTCTCTGAATTGAAGTTTCCCTGCAGCTCTGGCCGTCAGGTTCCTGACCAGGAGGTTCATCGGCGAGTACGGAGACGTTGGTGAGTGAAGCTCTTCTTCTGCTGTGCCGCAGTGACGCCACGGTGTGGCGCGCCGCCGCGGCAGTGACGCCACGGTGTGGCGCGCCGCCGCGGCAGTGACGTCACGGTGTGGCGCGCCGCCGCGGCAGTGACGTCACAGTAACACTGTGTCTCTGTTTAGAGTCCGTTTACAGCCGGGTGGACCGGGTCAAAGGTCAGGAGGTCGTCTTCAACATCTGGGACTCGCAGTACACACAGGTAACTATATGCTCACAGTAGAGTACAGAGTCCCCAGTACAGACAGGAGTAATCAGTATTTGCGTGGAATAACTACAGTAGAGTAATCAGAGTACTGACATGAGTAATCGGAGTACGGAAGCCAGACCTCCAGAATAATGAGACTACATAGTAGAGGTCTGACCTCCAGAGTAATCAGATTACTGAGGTGTGTCCAGCTCCCAGAGAAGAGCCTCTGGTGTAATGAGACTACATGCATTACAGTGTAATCAGATTACTGAGTACCTCCGTGTGTGTCCAGCTCCCAGAGAAGAGCCAGTCGGGGGTCAAGCAGCTGCAGTGGGCCGATGGAGTGATTCTGGTCTACGACATCTGTGACCGCAGCAGCTTCCAGCTCGTCCGCCAGCAGCTGCAGCAGATCCGCCGCCGCAGGAAGTGGCCGTCGGCGCCGGTCGTCATCGTGGGGAACAAGCGGGACCTGCGGCGCCACCGCAGCGTGTCGGGGGAGGAGGGCCGGCTGCTGGCGCTGGCGCAGTGCTGCGGTTTCTTTGAGGTGTCGGCGGCGGAGACGTACCACGGCGCGCTGCTGGTGTTCCACCGCCTGGTCGACATGGTCGCCGAGAGCCGCGCCCTCAGGAAGAGCTCGGCCGGCGTCCGCGGGATCGTCCGCAGCGTGTCGGCGGTGTTCGCCAGGAAACGGGCGGCATGAACGCCCAAAGACTGTTTGTAGGAATTCTGGCGAGGTGACGCCGGTCTGAAGATGTCGAAGGTCCGAGACGAGGCGGACCGAGGCGGGATGAGACCAGGGCTGGTCGGTTAGTCAGTGGGTTGGTTGGTTGGTTGGTTGGTTGGTTGGTTGGTTTAGTTGTACGATTGGTTGGTTGTTCAGTCGTTGTGTTTCGGGTCAAGTTGGTCAGAGAAAAGTTTCCGCAGTGATTTGATGGAGTGATGACGGGTGGTTGAAACTGACTGGAGGATCGCTTGTCGGCGGTTTTTCCACCACAGAAGAAGAAGTGAAGAGTTTGGCTCCCCAGAGGTTGAACCTTGGCTCACCGTCTATCTCCTGACTGATCTCCACCAGCGGTTCAGTTCCAGTCTTAAGATCAGGAACCGATGATGTGATCATTTCCTCAGAGGATGAACCTTCACCAGCCTGCCGATCGTCACACGTTCATCAGAAGAGTCGCGTTTTGAAGACGATTAAAATAATGTAATACTCCAGAGGTTCATGTTCCCCAGAGGGAGACTCTCTGTGGTTCCTGTGTTTGGTTGAACTGTGAGACTCTCAAGAGGTTCTGGACTGGTTTGCAGACGTTCATGGTCCTCAGAAGAAATGTTTTAATAAATTGTCTTTTCATACTTCTTCATGTCGACGTTTCATTTTTACTTTCGCCAATGAGAAAGTTATGTTTACCAACATTTTAATAAAAAAACTGCTCTCCTGAAAGCTTCAGGGTTTATTTCGTCATCAAGGACCGTCGGTCAGATTCTGGGACGTCAACGACTCAACGTCTCCTAATAAAACTGCCCCGTACAAAGTGGATGAGGGAGGCACCTCATGGAGATTAGCATCTGTCGCCATGGAGACGCTCTGTTTCTCACAGTGGTGTCGCTACCTGACAGGCTAGTTAGCATCAATATAAGCTAATGCTAACATGCTAGCAATAAATGTGGTGTTGGTGAACGTCTGTGCGCTACCGAGTGTCGCGCCAGTTAATTTTATTTTTTTATTTTTGAAATCTTCATCTTCCTCCTCCCTCGCCCCGCTCTGTGTGTGTGTGTGTGTGTGTGTGTGTGTGTGTGTGTGTGTGTGTGTGTGTGTGTGTGTGTGTGTGTGTGTGTGTGTGTGTGTGTGTGTGTGTGTGTGTGTGTGTGTGTGTGTGTGTGTGTGTGTGTGTGTGTGTGTGTGTGTTTCCTGTCTGCTGGTGAACATCTAACTTCATTTCTGGGTTCTGATCAAATTACTGTGTTGGCATCTGCTGCCAGACACACACACACACACACACACACACACACACACACACACACACACACACACACACACACACAATGAGCTCTAAACATTAACATGGGAGAACGTTCTAATGGACAGACCACCATGTTGGATTGTTATTACAGTGACTGTCAAAATAAAACTACCAAGCGCAATTGTTATTACAGTGACTGTCAAAATAAAATTATCAAGGTGGATTGTTATTACAGTGACTGTCAAAATAAAACTACCAAGCGCAATTGTTTTTACAGTGACTGTCAAAATAAAACTACCAAGCGCAATTGTTATTACAGTGACTGTCAAAATAAAATTATCAAGGTGGATTGTTATTACAGTGACTGTCAAAATAAAACTACCAAGCGCAATTTTTTTTACAGTGACTGTCAAAATAAAACTACCAAGCGCAATTGTTATTACAGTGACTGTCAAAATAAAATTATCAAGGTCGATCGTTATTACACTGAGTGTCAAAATAAAACTACCAAGCGCAATTGTTATTACAGCGACTGTCAAAATAAAATTATCAAGGTGGATTGTTATTACAGTGAGTGTCAAAATAAAACTACCAAGCGCAATTGTTATTACAGTGACTGTCAAAATAAAATTATCAAGGTGGATTGTTATTACAGTGACTGTCAAAATAAAACTACCAAGCGCAATTGTTATTACAGTGACTGTCAAAATAAAATTATCAAGGTGGATTGTTATTACAGTGACTGTCAAAATAAAACTACCAAGCGCAATTGTTTTTACAGTGACTGTCAAAATAAAATTATCAAGGTGGATCGTTATTACAGTGAGTGTCAAAATAAAACTACCAAGCGCAATTGTTTTTACAGTGACTGTCAAAATAAAGTACCACGTCCAGGAGAATACGGACTGAGAGTCACGACACCACAGAGGAAACTTTGCTCTGATTGTCTCTACTGAGCATGTGCAGAACTACTAGTTACCAACGTGGTGACTAGGACCAGAGTTTCCACAATGAGACGGGAGTGTTTTCAGAAAGTTGTGTTTTCAGGGGCTCCAAGCACCGTCGTCGTAGAAACACCAGAAACAAAACGTCATGTAAAGATGTTCTGGTCAGAATTTAGTTCAGTTGTCAAATAATCTCCGAGTGAATCTTGATGGAAGAGATCAGATTTTTAACGATCTCCACTTGATCATTGAGGCAGTTTGGATTTAACAGAGTTTCCGAGATGAATCCAGTTTGTCTTAACAGTTTCTATCAAGCAGACGGGGAATAAGAACAACACACTGCCCCAGAATCGTCTTGATAAACAACATTTGTACTGAAAAGCAGCTTTTGGAAGAAAATCCGAGATCAAGCAGAAGCGGAAGAGGTTCTCTAATGTGACCTGCTCGTCGTCCAGGATCAAACTGGTCCGGCCTCCGAAGGAAATGCAGTCATTAGTGTGTTCTTTAAATTGACGAAGGAACAGAAAGATGTTGTTCACAATACGTTTATTGATAATTACCTTCAGGCAGAATACATGGGACACGTCGAGATCTCGGGCTCAACCCTCAGACCGTCCGGAACGACCAGACATCAGAGTGAAAGCGCGCCGAGTCTCCAGAAACATTGTTTTTTAAGCATTTTTCTTTCACCCCCTCCCTGCACATATAGTGTGGATGCCAGAGTTGTTTTTACCGAAGCTGAACACATCTCTATTGTTCTGTCCCGGGAAGATTTGTGATCTTATAATGGTACCAGGCCTTACCTCTTCCCGGCTTTAAACAACCGACTTCTTGATTTACGACCTTCTCCAGCTGGTTCTCCGCTAAGAGTCCCTAACTCCCCCTCTCCAGCATGGCGTTCTCTGCCTGTGAACCAAGGTCAGTTGTCTGCTTATTCCTGAGACTCAATAGTTCAATTGTTCTGCCTCACACACCGGATGGTTCTTAATTATATATAACAGTTCTGAGCAGAAGAGATACAATCGGATTATACTGCTACGCAAACTAATGCGTTGATCACTCAGAACACTGGTTTCTTCCTTTACCTCCGAGCAGCTTGGGAAAAGATCAAAGAAGAAGACAAAAGGGTTTCAATTTTCAATTTTCAATTTTCAATTTTCAATTTCAAAGTTTATTTGTCAGATATGCTGCATGTTGCCATGCCGCACAGATGAAATTACAATCCTCCCATCGGTGCAAACTGCAGTGCAAACAACAACAAACAAGAATAAATAAAGTAAAAAATAAAAAATAACAATAGGAATAGAAATACTATCCAATATATACAACAATCTAAGCAATTGTAAATAATAAAGTTATGAAGGTGAGGTTGTGCGTTTGACGTGCGAAAACTGATTCAAGTTGGCAGAGGGTTCAAGTGAGTGGAGGTGATTGTGAGTGCGTGAGTTCGGGGGTGGGGGGGGGGTAGTCAGTTGGGGGGGGGGGGGGGGGGGGGGTAATGTCATGTGATGTGAGGGCGGACTGTGGCAGGAGGCAGAGGGGAGAGGAGGGCAGAGAGGGGAAGGAGGGCAGAGGGGGGGAGGAGGGCAGAGAGGGGGAGGAGGGCAGAGGGGGGGAGGAGGGTAGAGGGGGGAATGGGGGCAGAGGGGGGGAGGAGGGTAGAGGGGGGAATGGGGGCAGAGGGGGGAGGAGGGTAGAGGGGGGGAGGAGGGTAGAGGGGGAGGAGGGTAGAGGGGGGAATGGGGGCAGAGGGGGGAGGAGGGCAGAGGGGGGAGGAGGGTAGAGGGGGGAATGGGGGCAGAGGGGGGAGGAGGGCAGAGGGGGGAGGAGGGTAGAGGGGGGAATGGGGGCAGAGGGGAGAGGAGGGCAGAGAGGGGAAGGAGGGCAGAGGGGGGGAGGAGGGTAGAGGGGGGAATGGGGGCAGAGGGGGGAGGAGGGTAGAGGGGGGGAGGAGGGCAGAGGGGGGAATGGGGGCAGAGGGGGGGAGGAGGGTAGAGGGGGGAATGGGGGCAGAGGGGGGAGGAGGGTAGGGGGGGAGGAGGGCAGAGGGGGGAGGAGGGTAGAGGGGGGAGGAGGGTAGAGGGGGGGAATGGGGGCAGAGGGGGGGAGGAGGGTAGAGGGGGGAATGGGGGCAGAGGGGGGGAGGAGGGTAGAGGGGGGAATGGGGGGGAGAGCAGGGAGTGAGTTGAGTCTCCCGACTGCTTGGGGGGGAAAACTGTCCTTGAGCCTGCTGGTTCGAGCTCGGAGACTCTGCAGTCTCCTCCCGGATGGCAGCAGGCTGGAGGGGCTGTGAGACGGGTGGGTGGGGTCGCCTGCAATCCTGGTGGATTTGCGGGTGAGACGGGAGTTGTAGATGTTGTAGAGGTTTTGCGCCTCTGTGGCGCCACCAGCTGGTCAATATATCTGCACTCTGATTCTCTCGTTCAGAAAAACTCAAAACAAACATCAGATTTTTTTATTTTTTTTAAATATAATCTCAATGTCACACATCATTTTCTGTTCCACCTTCAAGCTCCGATTCACTTTTATTTGCGTTGATATTTTTGGTTTTTTATTTACTTTTTAAGAATCCTGCAAAATAAAAAATGTTCCTTTTCCCGTGTGTGTTGATATGAATCAGGTCGAGTTGCTTCGGCGTGAGAAACATTTTCATTTAGTTTTAACTTCAGAGGGAAACAAACGTTCAGCAAAGGTTTTCTGAAGCACCAAGAGTTTCACTGTTTTTAATCCACTGGAGGAAAAACAGTCATTGATGGGTTCTTTTATCGATGAGGAAACAAGAGTGGAATTAATCACACAGTTTCACAGATAAATTACCTTCAGCAGAATACCTGGAATAAAACGAGATCTCGGGCTCAAGCGCCGGTCTGTCCTGGAGGACCAGGCTTCAGATGGTCCAGAGCCCAGAGTCAATGAAAACGTTGGTTTCTAAGCATTTCTTTCACTCCTCCCTGCACATATGGTGTGGAGATCACATGATGTCTTTATCCAAACTGGCTACGTCTCGTGTTCGGTCCCGAGAAGTTTCAGACATCACAATCGTGCTATCTTCTCACAGGCAGGATGTCACCTTGACATATGCTACAAACCGGTGTGTATGTAGTTGCATCCTCCCATATATGGTCGTGTCATTAACAGTTCTGAGCAGAAATGAGACGAGCTGATTATACTGGTAAGCAGGCTGGTGCGTTGATAGTTCATAACATCTATTTCTTCCTTTACCACCAAAGATTATTAGAAAAGAAATGATGTCACATTCTGGCCTCGTTCACTCGACGACATTTTCAAGTGAAAACGAATGGATGGATGATGGATGTTGGATGATGGGTGGATGGATGATGGATGATGGATGTTGGATGATGGATGATGGATGATGGATGATGGATGATGGATGATGGATGATGGATGATGGATGTTGGATGATGGATGTTGGATGTTGGATGATAGATGATGGATGATGGATGATGGATGATGGATGTTGGATGATGGATGTTGGATGTTGGATGATGGATGATGGATGTTGGATGTTGGATGATGGATGATGGATGTTGGATGATGGATGTTGGATGTTGGATGATGGATGATGGATGATGGATGATGGATGATGGATGATGGATGTTGGATGATGGATGTTGGATGTTCGATGATAGATGTTGGATGATGGATGTTGGATGATGGATGGATGGGTGGATGATGGATGATGGATGTTGGATGATGGATGATGGATGATGGATGTTGGATGATGGATGTTGGATTATGGATGATGGATGTTGGATGATGGATGTTGGATGATGGATGATGGATGATGGATGATGGATGATGGATGATGGATGTTGGATGATGGATGATGGATGATGGATGATGGATGATGGATGATGGATGATGGATGTTGGATGATGGATGTTGGATGATGGATGATGGATGATGAATGGATGGGTGGATGGATGATGGATGATGGATGATGGATGATGGATGATGGATGATGGATGATGGATGTTGGATGATGGATGGATGGGTGGATGGATGATGGATGATGGATGTTGGATGATGGATGATGGATGGATGGATGATGGATGATGGATGTTGGATGATGGATGATGGATGGATGATGGGTGGATGGATGATGGATGGATGGGTGGATGGATGATGGATGATGGATGTTGGATGATGGATGTTGGATGATGGATGATGGATGTTGGATGATGGATGGATGGGTGGATGGATGGTGTTTCATAAAAATAATTGACATCCAACAAAACACAGGAAATGTTGCTGTGGAGAAATACAACAACTTCACTGAGTCTCTGGCCTGAAAGAGTTTATCTCTGTGAAATGTGATCTGGTGCCATGAGAATTCTTCTGTATGAGTGTAGCTGCAGCTGTGTGGGGGAGTTCCAGCTCTCTGATAGTACTGATAGTACTGATAGTACTGATAGTACTACTGTCTGCAACCAAAGGTGTCTAGAGCGAACACCAATCTGCACTAAGAACAATATTTACCATTACAATGTGGCCTTATTTGTCTTTCATGAATATTTTGAAAAAATCCAACTAGAAGCACACAGAAAATTAGCTTTTCTTTTTTCTTTCATGAGGATGATGTGCTTTTATGTTGAAAATTCCACAGGAAGCCCCACATCGCGGCACGTGACTATAACGACACGAAGGGTCCAACCCATCGACATGTTCCATCCTGGAGAAAGTACTTTGAGGCACAAAGAGGCAGAAAAACTCCGAAGACTCGTGGCGGAAGAGAAAATAAGAGGATTTCATTCAGTTTGTCTTTTTTTTTTTCACCGTCGCGAGGAAGCAAGCAGCGCGGTAACGGACGGGAGGAGTAACGCGAAGTAACGGTGAGTACCAGCAAGGTAGTTCTTCCAGTTTCCACCTCTTGAACCGAACACTTCTCAAACCTCAGGAAGGAAGACGTTTGAACTCAAACTCGGTGGATTTGTGAGTGAAAAAGTTCCGGGAAGTGAATTATTGGCCGGTGTTACGGTTGTTTTTGTCCCGCTCGTATCTGGTCCCCCGCCCCCAGGAGACTCCAACTGTGTTTAAGAAAAGATAAGATGGAACTTTATTAATCCCACTTGGGAAAATTCAGTCATCACATCAAGCTCAACTTTGCACAAATACCTAAATGCAGTCGGTATTAATGATAATAATGCCACTCAAGAGAATAAACTGTGTTTATATGAAGAGATATTTGTATCTAATTATACACATGGAAATACAGGAGGAACATAAGGTGGAAATACTCATAGTAGTATTAATCTTTACACTATTCAGTGTCAGGACAGTGGTGTTTACACAATTAACAAAAGAAAAAGAAAACATTAAAACACATGCACTATGAAATATACTGCGATTATTTCGCGACGGGAAGCTTAAACATCATGAATTGGTTTTGAAGGGAAACAAGTCTTCAATAGAATCAAAACCTGAAACCACGTTTTAAAAACTCCTCATCAGGATCAACTGTAATGGCAGTTCGGCCTGAGATTGATTGATTGATTGATTCATTCAGTCCAGTCCAGTCCAGTCCAGTCCAGTCTGCAGGTTGTTCCAGGGGCTTTCTGGAGCAGCTGAGAGTCTGTTCACACTGGAGGGAAATGTGATCCAGTTCTGACTTCCTGCTCAAATTGACCCAAATCCCACCTGTTCTGTGAACGTTGCAATTCAGATATTTAATTTTTATTTTTTTGCACCAGACCCAAGCGTCGATCATACGTGGTACTGTTGAATAATTATTCATGTATCTCGAGAAGCACCAACACATAGTATGTATGAAAACTATACCAGAGCAATGTATTGAACTCTTAAAGGTTTTTTAAAAATTGGAATGCAACCATGGACGATTATAACTGTGTCCGCTAAAAGGTGCTAGACGAAGCCCAAAATAGACCAGACAGGGCCAGACGAAAAGACACCATTAGTGTCATCAAGAGAATGAATTTATGACGGGAGGGGTCCCAAAACATGCCCGAGTAAAATACGGTTATTTCCGCACCAATGCTGAAGTGGCAAAAAGAGATATGGGCGGCACCTGTTGTACAAAGGGGGACCCCCCCCCTTCGAGGAAAATGGGAAGTACCTGTTTGGAAGGAGGACCCTCTGCAGTGTATATAAGAACCAAGCCCAAGCAAGTTATTTTTGTGTTCGATCGTGCCTAGCGAAGTGTCTGATCGTTGGCATCTGTCTGGGGACTGATCTGAGCACCGGGTTTTAGCAATAAAACTCTACTTTTGCATCCTGCTCCGCTCTCCCTGTCTGTTTTGTACCAGTATAGTTACAACCATTAGTGTTACTATGTACGATTGGTCTTCCACCAACGCATCTGGCCCAGGACAGCGTTCCACCAAGAAGACCACGACAGTACCGATTCTGATCTGTATCTGAAGCTTTTCAACGGACCGCCGTCTGAACGATCCAGCCACACACATGCGACGTCAACTACATTCAGAATCTGCTGTGTCTGTGTGAGCTGGACTGGCTCCGCCCACACATGCCCATCTTGGGAAGAGGAGGAAGAACTTCCTCTCGTGGTGCCATGTGCCAGAGCAGATCTCTCTAATTGTGGGAGGAGTCAAAGGGAGGGCCTACCTTGATTGGGATTGGCTAAACGCCGATGACACTATATAGGGTTTGATTTCTGATTGGCTGGTTGGAGCAACACACTTTTTAAAACCTGAAACAAGCCAGGGAGAGAGATGTTGTGGAACCAATCAGGTGTGTTGTTCTGGGCCAGATGAGTTGATGGGTGATCCCACAAGCATTTGTCTCTAATTCTCCGTCACTGCTGGTCCTGATCCTGACCTGATCCTCGAAGCCAAAAGCAGGTGAGAAGCTGGACTTGGATGCAAATGAGTTTTATTGCCAAAAGCAGACAAACCTCAGAGTCTTCAACTGGTTCAAGACTGACTATAGTGTTTGATTCTACCTTATAGTCTCTTCTCTGGTCCTGCCTTTTATTTCTTTTGGAATGCCCATCACACAATTGGAACCGATCGCGTTTTCAAAAGTTCCCCTTAGAAAGCTCCTCCCTTTGGTTTCTGCCTTTTGTGGGAGTTTTAATGTGTCGCCACTCAGGGTCATCTTGACCTGCCCTCAGCTTATCCGTCCCTTCTTCTGACACGATTAGAGCCGTTGGCAGAGCGTCCCATTTTAAATAAAAAACATTGCCCTGGATACAGCACAGACATCGACAGCTATGCCATCACTCTGGCACAGGGGCTCAGCTTCATTACTTTGTTTACCTCTTACACCATACCCCTATAAAGCTTTCTAGGCACTAAAGCACCTTAGGCACCACGTCCTCAGCTAGTATGATTTTATCTCTGCAGAGAGGACAGACTTACTTCACTTCTGGGGCGTCGTTCCAGGTATGGGGACAGTCATTACTGTTAGAAAACCAGTAGAAAGTGTCGTGGTCTTCTTGGTGGAACGCTTTCCTGGGCCAGATGCGTCGGTGGAAGACCATACGAACATAGTAACACTAATAGTTGTAGCTATACTGGTACTCAGCTAGTCTAATCGTACAAAACACACAGGGAGAGCGGAGCAGGATGCAAAGTAGAGTTTTATTGCTAAAACCCGGTGCTCAGATCAGTCCCCAGACAGACACAAACGATCAGACACATTGCTAGGCACGATCGAACACAAAAATAACTTGCTTGGGCTTAGTTCTTATATACGCTGTAGAGGGTCCTCCTTCCCAAACAGGTGCCGCCCATTTCTCTTTTTGCCATTTCAACATTGGTGCGGAAATAACCGTCTCTTATTAGGGCATGTTTGAGGCCCCTCCTGTCATTATTTCACTCTCTTGATGACACTAATGGTGTCCTCCGTTTGGCTCTGTCTGGTCTATTTTGGGCTTCGTCCAGCATCTTCAGCGGACACAGTTATAATCGCCCATGGTTGCGTTCCAATTTTAAAAAAAACCTTTTAAGAGTTTAATACATTGCTTTGGTATAACTTTCATGCATAATATGTTTGTTGCTTCTCGAGATACATGAATAATTATTCAACAAAAGCCAATTTTACATAATATGAGCCCTTTAAAATGTAGCGTGAATGAAAGTTTAAGGCAATTTTCTTACGTTATTCTTGCAAGAAGAGACAAAGTCACAGTCCAACCTCTGCATGATTGTCCAGGAGTCTGTCTCACTGAAGACACCAAAAGAAGCACAGTGGTTCTAATAGTGCTGACACGGGTCATCCTGGAACTCAGACTGTAAAATTACACGTCATTCTTTATGAGACAAAACAAGATTTCCATCACATTCCCTCCTGTTTTCAGTGTCGAGAGGAGTCGGGAGTATTTTGAGATCACCGCACAAGCCACTGACACTGGCATAGAGGGAAGACTGAGAGAGAGACTGGATGTAATCAAAATCATTATAATCCAGCGATAATTACAAAAGTTTAAAATTATTTTATGATTGTTATGAATAGAAATGGTTAACGTTGATTGTTATTGAACGTATGATGTGATTTGATAAGTTTTGAACAGTGTGTTTGTAGACAGAGTGAGTAATGGTTCATGTGACGCCTGGACCAAGTAGAGCAGAGGACTGAAGGACAATGTAAACATAAAGGCTTGAGGCTGGTCCTGGGAAAAGTGACTGAAGGAGGGAGTGACTGTAGGGCTCAGGGGTATAAAAGCTTCGGACCCAGGGAGAGTAGAGAGAGTTCGACGGAGGTCTTCGCTGAAGAGGAACCTTCCCCTGAAGAATCTCCGGAGATTTGGACAGCCCGATCGGTTCGCAGACAAACCCAGGAAGAAGTGTCCAGAGGAAAGCACCTAACTCAACCGTGCAGACGAAGAAGAAAAGGAGAAGAGAGAGAGAGCTCCGGGGTGAGGACGCCGCGGCCCGGGCTGAGGACGCCGCGGCCCGGGTTGGGCAAGCCCGGGACTTTTCACGGACCCGCCGCTGAACGGCAGGCGACATCGAGTGGTGTTTTCGGGACTTTCCAGCCCGGCTACAGAACACGTCTGCGAGACCAAGATTGGCATCGAGGCTGTACCCCTCTCTCAAGAATGAATGAAAATAAAATACAAAATAATGAGGTTAACGAGCGTTTCTTCATTGCTAGAGCAGTAGAGCATGTAGAGAAAAACATAAGGAACATTTTCAATCCAGCAGCCATCAGAGCTGTGAGGGCGACCTGTCAGGAGTATTGTTCTCATTTCATACGACAGGAAAATTCCCTCAGTCCCCCATAAACCATCCGGCCAACCATGGCGAGAAGTGAAAGACTAACTCTGTTTCAGGTTAAAACTAAATAAACATAAAGACACAAAAGATGGACAAACTCACAAAATGTACAAACCTTCTTCAGCTGCATCGTCGCCCCACCAAACTGTTTTTTTATGAAAAAATGTCCATAATTGAAATGATCTTAGTCGATTGATTTCTACCTGGGAAATTATACGTGTATACTCAGGTTGTTGTACAATCGCTACGGCTGCAGAGAGCTCACCAACATTCACGAGCACAAATACGCACACACATATAGGGGTGGAAAAATGACACGGACAGGTTTCACGGGTTGGTACGTGTTAATCCAAGACCAAAACAAGAGCAAGGCATAAAAGGAGGAACCAAAATCAGGAACCAGGCGTAAACAGAAGAACCAAAGAGGAACTAGGCGTAAATGGAGGAACTAAAAAGAGGAACAAGGCGTAAATGGAGGAACTAAAAAGAGGAACAAGGCGTAAACAGAAGAACCAAAAAGAGGAACAAGGCGTAAACAGAAGAACCAAAAAGGGGAACAAGGCGTAAACAGAAGAACCAAAAAGAGGAACAAGGCGCGGCTGGAAAAGTAACGGTCAGCCGATGTACCAGAAAGAACATCGGATACAGAATACGCAAGCTCATCCTCGACATCTCCATGGTAACAATATGCTGGTGAAGGATTGATCAAGACGAGGGGGAGGGGCCATGGTTCAGACTCGTCCCGCCTCTGGCCTCTCCTCAGCCAGAGGGGCGGAGCCAGCTGCCCGGAGTGAGAACCACTTCCACCCGACACTCACTTCTTCTTCTCCGATCTCATCGGTCACAACCCGTGTTAACCCCTCGAGGGCCACGCCGAGACAAAACCCAAAGATTCTTTTCCTTTCCACCATGAAAATATGTTCTAGATAACTTACCTGGGAACACACGCTAAACAAAAATGTTTCTTTAAACACAAAAACAGTACTCATCAAATAATCATAAGAAAAACTTAATGGCAGATTAAGCAATTAGCGTTAATCCGATCACCTCAGTGGAGCAACGGGAGCAACGTTGCCTCTAACAGTTAGTTGCTGGCTGCATCAGAACAACTGGACCTGGACTTTGTTCACCAGAAAATGTTTCAGACCAAAGTTCTTTCTGTTCGGGTTCCAAGGCGTTCTGAGCTGATTTGTTTGTGTCGTTTGTTTCTCAGGAAATGACTTCGCTGTCCAACATGGAGGTCAGAGACTCAGGAGACCACCTGAGTAAGCAGGTAAGACAAACCCCAGGTATCAGCTGGACGTGAATTTCATTTGATTTGATTTTACTGTTTCACTCCAGCAGCCTTTTTTATTTAACCGCAACGTCCTCTCGCCAGAGTACTGTCGTGGTCTTGTTGTAGGAAGTTGTCCTGGTTCAGATGCGTCGTCGGAAGACCATACGAACATTTAACACTACTTGTTATAGCTATACTGATACTCAGCTATCCTAATTATACAAAATAGACTGAGAGAGTGGAGCCGGATGCAAAGTAGAGTTTTATTGCTAAAACCCGGTGCTCAGATCAGACCCAGGCAGACACAATGGTCAGACATGATTGCTAGGCAGGATCGAACACAAATTGAGTCTTTTAGACTCCCTCCTTATATACAGTGAAGAAGGTCCACCTTCCCTTATTAGGTGCGGCCCTCTTTTCTGTTTGTCAAATTATCATTTGTGCGGACATAACCGTGTCTTATTAGGGCATGTTTGGGATGCCCCTCCCATCGTCATTTTGTCCTTTCGACGAAGCTACTGGTGTCTCCTTTCTTTGGGTCTGCCTGGTCTATGTGGGGCGGCGTTTAGTGTTTACAGTGGACACGGTTAGAATTGTCCAAAGCTGCATTCCAATTTTTTAAAAAACATTTAAGAGTTTAATACATTGTTTTAACTCAGTTGGCATGCATAATATGTTTGTGTTCACACAGAGATATCTGAATAATTATTTTACCATTTCCCTCCTTTGAGACTGTCATGTCTCACCTTATGGGGTGTTAATACATACATATACAAGTTAGTAGCATTGTGTCTGTAAGCATGTATCAGCAGTCAGTAGACTGCGGTCAAATTTGCACCTTATAACAAGGTTATGTGGTTACCGCATTTTGTGATTACAACAACATAAGCGTTCTACTGTTGTGAGGATTACTTTAGCAGGTCACACATCCAATATGCCTAATGAACAACGACTAACTTCATCATCAACACTACTACATAATACTGTATGTAAACATCACTACTGAATCACCATCTTAACAAAACATCGATAATCTAACAAAACATGCAACTAAGCGGTAGCAAGTGACTGAGTGTAGGATACACATTCTATTCAGCATGAGCTTGGTCATTGCGGGTTACAGCGGGGATTGTCCCTGGAAGGTCACGGTAACGTCGAAGGGCCGTACGATACTGTTCCACCCTCCTCTCCAGGGACTCAATTTGAAGCTTCATGACACGGTTGTCAGCCTGCAGGGTAAGGAGATCCGTGCGGCGCTTGTGCCATCGGCGTCGGCCGCTTTCCCGCCGTTTGTATCTCTTGCGGGCTGCAAGCGCACGGTCACGCTGGCGATGGGATGCCTCCTGCAGTATTCTTTTGACAGTGTACACGTCCATGTCGGCCAGGTCACGTGTGGTGTAAGCGTGACCCTGCAGATGCCAAGATTCGCTACCTTGGTTGCTGTCGTTGTCACCGTCATCAGTGCTGCTGCTGCTCTCTGGTGATATAGGGGCATAAGTTGGTGAGGGGGTTGCTTCCCTGGAGCTTGCAGTTACCGTGGAACTTTCTTGTATGGTTGGCTGTACATGAGCCATAGCGGGTGGGGGGTCCTGTCTGGCTGGCATCATAATAGGAGGGGAGATGAGAGGTGGCAAGGGAGGGTAACGGGAGATGGTTGGGGTGAGGAAGGTTGACAGGGAAGGGAGATCGGAACCAAGGTGGGTGGTTGTGGCTGGTTGTTCACTCCCTTGTTGCGCCAACTTTGTCTTACTTTGGGTCATGTGTTGGGGTGTCCAGAACACTGAAGTTGGGATAAGGAGGGGGTCCATTGTCCCAACGTCGGGTGGACTTATGGAGATTAGTTGGTCATCATCCTTGTTCTCGTTTTCTTCCCCCTCTTCTTTCTTACTTGCTTGACTGAGGCGCTGATTATTTTTAGCGACCTCTACTCGCCACTCCTCCATGGCCTCCTTCAGGTTCGGTGTTTGCTGTTGCCTTTCCTTTCTTAGGTGTTGTAGTATTTGGTAAGCCGGATCTTTCTCCAGCCTTCCCTCCACAGCCAGCCTTATGTTGTAAACATCTTCTGAGCTGTTTGATTTTTTGCTTGGCATGGCAGAGTTCCTGCTAGTCGGATGGGATGTCCAACTATTTCCTTCTTTCCAGTCCGGAGTTCGGCTTCCATCCGTGGACTGGCATTCCCGAGATGACTCCCTTTACCTTGCTCTTCCCTCTGATCTGGCAGTTCGTGTGGCGTACGCGCTCACATTCCTTTGCTGCTGGCCATCCTTCACATGCTGGTAGGCTCTCTCGTCTTCACACCCATTATGGTGTTGTCGCTTCAGCCGTTCGTAGTCCTGTTCATCGTCACTCCTTGTTCTCTCTTGACAGTTCCCCTGACCTTTGCCCTCGACGATGCTGCAGGAATCCCTATGTTTACGTCTGCTGTCTTTGCGCCTGGGCTGTTGTTCTCTGGGAGTTGTATCCATGTCTGGTTCCTCCACAAGCTCACTTTCTCTGCCACTGTCTGATTTAATGGCCTTGTCCCAGGATACTTGAAACTTACCCTTCAGCTGTCTGCTGCATTCTCCCTCCTCTGAGAGCAGTATGGGGTATTTTCCTTTAAAGGGATTTGTGTCTGTGAACGGATTCATTCCCTTTGGGTAGTGATAGGGTGGGGGGTTCTCGTCTATCCAGGGGGGGGCCACTGGGATGGTGATGGAGTCCCTGGGCCCCTGTGTTGATTTATCGCCACTCCACTAGAGGTTTGATGGATGGCCCGGGCTTCTCGGGGCTGTGGGACGGGCTGGTTTCATCCGCTTCTGCCTTTGTCCTTCCTGCCGAAACCACTCCAACAATTCTTGTTCTTTTGCTCTCTTGCCTCTTCTCTTATTGCCGTTGTCACCGGCCTTGTGGTGTTTGATGTTGATGGCCATTTCATCACAACATTTTTCATCAAAGGATCCTTCTATAGGCCAGTGTGCCTCTCCGGGAGATCTCTTGTTCCATTTTTTCATGTACTTTAAAATTTGTTTTTCCAATTTGGGGTGCTGTCGTACTATTACCTGTGCTGGATTTTCTCTCCTGACAGTCTCCTTTGCCACTTTAGCCCCCATGATTCCTTGTCTCACGGCAGGCGCTCTGGGCAGCTCAGCCTCTCCGTCTGTGGGAGTAGTACGTATCAGTACAAATATCCTTTTTACTGTAATCGCTGTTTTAAATGTTGGTGCTCTGGTGTAATCATGCAATAGTACCTCACTCCCGTCTTCTTGTGGCTTTCTTACTAGTTGAGCAAATTTACCCGTTTCCCACTTTACCTTTCGTGGAATGATTGTGATACTCAGTCGTGGATCGACTGCCACTCTGTGCAATCCGCTCACGCCGTATCCTTCGGGTATCTTTAGAACAGAATTCAGCGGGACAGTTGCTTGCTGTGATGGTGCTTCACACAGCAGCGCTGATACCTCATCCAGGCCCCGTGTATTCCAGCACCCCCTGAGCGCCAGTGACCAAGGCACGTCGGGAAATTCCTCCTGTGTTTGCGTTAGATTGACAAATCTTGTTAAATGCCACAACTTCTGATTAATTTCCTGCTCGGTTTGCCACAGCTCAACACCAGTTTCGTCTCTGTACGTGCGCTCCCTCCAAAAATGGGTTCTTATCCCATGTGTTTCTATGTCTCCTTTCTCCTCTATATTTTCAAGTCGCCAGCACTCGTCCTCACTGCTGCCTTCTTCCATGCACACTTATTTTTGGGTTTGGCTCGCCGTATTATTTCTAATTTTGAAGGTTTTTTTTATTTTATTAATTTTGTATTTGTCGTGTTTTATTATATAATGTGATTTATATTGTGATGTGCACCCTCTAGGCTTACACCAGTCTATTTTACCAGCTTTACTCAGATTTGCTCCACCAGAGTTACCTCTACAATTTTAAAGGCCCTTGGTGCTAAACCTGATTCAACAACTTTCTCCACGATGGCAAGTACAGTTGTCTATCAAGAATTACCCACACCAATCCTGCTGTCAGGCACATTAACGCCACGCAGGCCACTGCTCCTGCGACCACGTGACCTTGTTTTGTCCGGTCACGTATCTGTCACAGATTCTCCACTTTTACAACTTTAAGTCAGGTTTTTATCGCTCGTCTCTTTACACTGTCTTTTGTCAGCACACTTATGTCATGCACTTATTTACATATATATATACATTCAGCCAACGCTGCTCCTCTTTGGTTCACCGTGAGTCGCTCACTCACCTCTGCACTCACACACACACATACACACACACACTCCTCGTCAGGAGATTTTGTGCCTTTTATGGCACTTTAAGAGTTTTACAACCTACCCTTGCAGCCCAAAATTTCTCTCCTGATGGCTCAGCAGCCTGCTGAACCCTCAAAAGTGACCGTTTGCGGTAACCGTAGGTTGGGACAGAACCTTCTGTCGCTGCTCCGTCTTGGAGTCCTGTGTACACCTTCTCCTGACCTCAGGAGGAACTAAGGCAGTTGCCACTCGCACAGACCTGGCTTTAAGTTACCCCACGATAGCTTTCAGCTATTCTGTTTTAACGAACCTCCAGCTGTACATGTAGTTTCTGCGCCGGCTTCACCACGGCACTCTGTCCGTGGATTACTCAAACATATAAGCAAACCCTGGTCCTTTTTATCTGACTGAATGCCTACGTGGGCCCTTCTACTTTGAAAACCCTGCTCTCTAGACTTCTAGGCTTCTACAACACCGTCCAAATCACTCCTCCCAGAAATGCGAAGCAGCACAGCAGCCAACAGACAATAAACACATTCAGGCAGGTTTCACTCATTCTTTCCGCTCCATGGTTTGCTAGACATACACGTTTACACACATTTAGTTGTTTGCATCCTATTCCAATCTCTCACTCTGTATGACTTTTTACTTCTTTAACTTTAGCTAGGTTCCTTTGGATTAATTTTGATCCGGTTAGACCTCACCTGGGTGGAGACCAGACATCAGGCACACAAGAATTTTAACCGCAGAATGAATTTGGTCTGCTTACCTTTAGTGTGCTGAGTCCGGTCCTCGTCCACAGATGACGTCACCCCCGGTTGCTCCTCCTGGCTGAAGCTCGCCAATTTATGTCGTGGTCTTGTTGTAGGAAGTTGTCCTGGGCCAGATGCGTCGTCGGAAGACCATACGAACATTTAACACTACTTGTTATAGCTATACTGATACTCAGCTATCCTAATTATACAAAATAGACTGAGAGAGTGGAGCCGGATGCAAAGTAGAGTTTTATTGCTAAAACCCGGTGCTCAGATCAGACCCAGGCAGACACAATGGTCAGACATGATTGCTAGGCAGGATCGAACACAAATTGAGTCTTTTAGACTCCCTCCTTATATACAGTGAAGAAGGTCCACCTTCCCTTATTAGGTGCGGCCCTCTTTTCTGTTTGTCAAATTATCATTTGTGCGGACATAACCGTGTCTTATTAGGGCATGTTTGGGATGCCCCTCCCATCATCCTTTCGACGAAGCTACTGGTGTCTCCTTTCTTTGGGTCTGCCTGGTCTATGTGGGGCGGCGTTTAGTCTTTACAGTGGACACAGTTAGAATTGTCAAAGCTGCATTCCAATTTTTAAAAAACATTTAAGAGTTTAATACATTGTTTTAACTCAGTTGGCATGCATAATATGTTTGTGTTCACACAGAGATATCTGAATAATTATTCAACAGTACCTGGGAGATTTTTTCCGGTACCGATGTTAGACCTCATGGGGATGAGGCTCAAAGTTCACATGCTCACGGCTAAACTAAGGGTACGTCCGAATTGTCCCTCCTAACTCCTTATCTATCGTCTTTACCTTAACCCCGTGGATGACGCCACAAGGTTAAGGAAAGGTGTTAGGAGGCTTCCTAAAGGAGTTAGGAAAGGTGTTAGGAGGCTTCCTAAAGGAGTTAGGAAAGGTGTTAGGAGGCTTCCTAAAGGAGTTAGTGAAAGGTGATCACGGTGGTGAGGCAGTCGGACCGCACTATCGCTTAGTGACGTCATAATAATGCGACTCAAGTTAGTGACGTCTGCCATGGTGGGAAAGAACTACAAGTTTCTGAAAATGGACGACAAAAAGTTCATTTGGGTTCTAGATGATTTCAAGTTGTTCTAGGCAGATTATTGCTTTGGTAACTTACAGGACACACACACACGCACACACAGTCATCTGACCCGCCCCCTTCTCCACTGTCAGCCAATCACAGGCCGACTGGTAACACAACAGAATCAGAACCAACAAACTCATGACTTAACCTTATCATTGCAACAAGAACACTACTGCAGACACTATTTTTGTAATTTTCCTGAGTAAAAAGATATATTGGCAGGAAGCCAATCAATCAAAGACTTTATTTGTCCCCGGAGGACAATTAAAAGGTTGCATATAGCAGGCAGTGCAAATAGATGAATTGTGCAACAACAGACTACAAGCCAATCAGAACAAAGTTTCAATCCAACTTTTTGGTTTTATTTTGACAGTCACCGTAACAATCCAACGTGTGTGTGTGTGGCAGCAGATGCCAAGACAGTAATTCGATCAGAGTCCAGAAATGACGTTAGATGTGCACCAGCAGACAGGAAATACCCTTGAATGAACACACACACACCGGGGGGGGGGGGAGGAGGAGGAGGATTTGAACACAAGTGATAGTTGTTGGTCAAGGGCAGGGGTCGGCAAACTTCAACACTCAAAGAGCCATTTTGACTCGTTTCCCACTGAACAGAACAAACTGGGAGAACCCCCAACGCCACATTTCTTTGTGGGGCGGAGTTAGCATCACTAGCATGTTAGCCGTTGGCTCATATCAATGCTAACTAGCCTGTCAAGTAGCTACATCTCTGTGTGAAACACTGAGCAGGGAGCGTCTCCATGGCAACCGGCGCTGTTCTCCTTTCTCATTGGCGAAAGTAAAAATGAAACGTCGACATGAAGAAGTATGAAAAGACAATTTATTAAAACATTTCTTCCGAGGACCATGAACGTCTGCAAACCAGTCCAGAACCTCTTGAGAGTCTCACAGTTCAACCAAACACAGGAACCACAGAGAGTCTCCCTCTGGGGAACATGAACCTCTGTAGTATTACATTATTTTAATCGTCTTCAAAACGCGACTCTTCTGATGAACGTGTGACGATCGGCAGGCTGGTGAAGGTTCATCCTCTGAGGAAATGATCACATCATCGGTTCCTGATCTTAAGACTGGAACTGAACCGCTGGTGGAGATCAGTCAGAAGATAGACGGTGAGCAAGGTTCAACCTCTGGGGAGCCAAACTCTTCACTTCTTCTTCTGTGGTGAAAAACCGCCAACAAGCGATCCTCCAGTCAGTTTCAACCACCCGTCATCACTCCATCAAATCACTGCGGAAACTTTTCTCTGACCAACTTTACCATTTTTCTGATTTCTGAATATTACTAATCAATTAATCATACTACTAATAATGCATATTTGTTTATTGCGTATTGTTCTCTGCTGCATGTGTGTGTGGGTTCATTAGAAAAACAACGAACAGAGAAACTTTTCTGAAATAAAATTAGAAAGCGATATAATTAAAAGTTGTATAAGCTGGGTGGAAGGCGGTGTCGTGGTCTTCTTGGTGGAACGCTGTCCTGGGCCAGATGCGTAGGTGGAAGACCAATCGAACATAGTAACACTAATGGTTGTAACTATACTGGTACTCAGCTAGTCTACTCGTACAAAACAGACAGGGAGAGCGGAGCAGGATGCAAAAGTAGAGTTTTATTGCTAAAACCCGGTGCTCAGATCAGTCCCCAGACAGATGCCAACGATCAGACACTTCGCTAGGCACGATCGAACACAAAAATAACTTGCTTGGGCTTGGTCTTTATATACACTGCAGAGGGTCCTCCTTCCAAACATGTACTTCCCATTTTCATCGAAGGGGGGTCCCCCCTTGCACAACATGTGCCGCCCATATCTCTTTTTGCCATTTCAGCATTGGTGCGGAAATAACCGTATTTCACTCGGGCATGTTTTGGGACCCCTCCCGTCATAAATTCATTCTCTTGTTGACACTAAGGGTGTTTTCCGTCTGGCCCTGTCTGGTCTATTTTGGGCTTCGTCTAGCACCTTTTAGCTGACACGTTTATAATCGCCCATGTTTGCGTTCCAATTTTTTAAAAAACCTTTATGAGTTCAGTACATTGCTCTGGTATAGTTTTCATACATAATATGTGTTAATGCTTCTCGAGATACATGAATAATTATTCAACAGCGGCAAGGACAATATTACTTCCACTTTTACAACAGACAAATGCAACGGCTTCCTGACATCCTTCCGTACAGAAATCCAAACCAAAATCACGAACATCCACTTCCTCCACTTCTTCACCTTCAGATCTCCTCCACCATGACTTTCTCCATCTTGCCCCCATCCCATCTCCCTGCTCAAAGCCTGTATTCCCTCCCTCATCACCTCTTCATAAACACTCCTCTTACCACAGGCTGTGTCCCTCCTCCGCTCAAACCCTCCACCATCACCCCCTCCTGAAGAAACCTGACCTCAGTCCTCATGACATGGACCATTTCAGACCATCTCCACTCTCCTGTTACTGTCAAAAATCCTGGAACGCTCGGTCATCACACAACTCCAACATCTTCACTCCTCTCAGCTCTTTGAAACTCTTCAGTCAGGATTCCTCAGACTAGAATGCAGTAACTGCCCTCCTGAAAGACATCATCGATCATCTCCTTACCGTGGACACTGGTTCCATTTCCCTCCTCCTCCTCCTCCTCCACGGTGTTGCCCAAGGTTCTGTGCTCAGCCCTGTTGGAACCCAGCCTGTCAGACAGGTCTGTCAATGCTTCAGGACGGGGGAGGGGCTCACAGCAAGACCCGCTGCTCGTTTACCACAGTGACTGCAGGCCCATACCTGCTTTCACGTCAGAGTCGCCAAACACACTAGAGAGTCGCCAATAACACCAGAAGAAGTCGCTAGATTTGGCGCTAGTCGCTTTTCACAAAAAAAAGAAAGTGGCCAACAGGACCGGAAGAGTCGACAGATTTAGCCAGAAAGTCGCCAAGTTGGCAACAGGGCATGCTCAGAAGGAAAACACCACATTGTGATCAGTTAAGTTCATAGTTCACCCATTAGAACTTTATTTTGTAGAGGCGGGGTTTCTGGTCTGAAGTATTTTGGTGTTACACAGGGTATGCGCTCTCATGTTGAAGAGAAAGAGAAAGTGTTACTAGACGTGTGCCTCAGTGGACAATAAAGTTTGGAGTTCCTTGCTGAACACGCCGCCTCCGACTCCCGTTGATCGGCTCCACAACATCATCATTTTTCCTCCATTATATGAATCGTCTGGAGCCATAATTGCGATTGTATTTGGATTAATTGAGCAGCCCTACCCCAACATTGGGCTGGTCTTTTCACAATTGGTCAATTTGGTATTGACGTCTGTTACCAAGTGAAATCAGACGTCCTGTATTTGATGAAACTGTGTGTGTTGTTTCTTCTGGAGAAGAACGAGCCAAACTAACGAGTCTGGGATTCTTCAACTGTTCTTATCTCAAGGACACAGTGACTCCCTAGCAAGAGACTCCCACAGGTGTTTCATGTAACTGGTACGGGCGTCTCCATGACTCCCGGCTTCAGGCATTTTCTGTTGTTCAAACTTAGAGTAGCGTTGTAGCTGAGTGAAGCATATGACTTGCCATTCCTTCAGCCCCCTCCTCTTCACAATCTACATGTTTCCCCACGGATAAATCATTCGCCAACACGGACCTAATTTCCACTGCTAGGCTGACGATACCCAACTTTACATCTCCACCATTAATAACTGTGTCACGGACAACAAAACCTGGATGGACAAGAACTTCCTCAAACTCGACAGCGATAAAACAGAACTCCTCATCACCGGACCTAAATCTCTCCTTTCCTCTGTTCAGATCATCTGCCTCCTCATCGACGCCCACAAAGACACCTCTCCCCCTCCCCCTCCCCCTCCCCCTCCCCCGCCGTACGCAACCCTGGCATCATAATGGACCCCTCCCTCTCATTTCAGTCTCACATCAACCATATTACTAAAACATCCTTCTTCCACCTTCGGAATATCGTGCTCCTCGGTCCCTACCTCTCCCAAACCACAGCTGAAATACTCATCCTCGCTGTCGACCTGCAAATTGACCTGACTTGCACCATGTCTCCGGCTCTCCGTCTCGAGAGTAAAGTACATTATCTGTTTACTTTTGCTGCAGTACACCTCAGAAGCTCCTCTGTGTTCGCCATCTTGAAGTCATCCGAGGCCATCTGGGTACTCTCCGGCCGTTGCATGATTCCCCTTTCTGGCTCCCCGTCCTGGTCTGGCATAACATACAACCGACATCTTTTTCTGTAAATTGCCACTCCTGTTTGTGTGTATTGGGTGTGCACACTCGTGCTCGTGATTGTTCGTGTGCTGTGTTCAGAATGGCAATGGTGCAACTGTCAACTGTGTGCGTGTGTGTGTGAGATGATGATCTTTATTCCACAGCAAGACAAAATCACAAATTGAGCCAGTAAAACATCATATTGCACAACATTACACATTCAAACCTTCTAATCTAATAATGCTTCACTTTAGCTTGTAAAAACTCTTAAACTCCTTTCTTCCTGGTTAAACTTCCCTCTTCCCCCCACTGTTCTCGCCCTGCCCCTACGATCCACCCGTGTACCGCGTACATCTGTCCAGTACACTGGTCTCGTCCTCTGACCTTTTCTGTACCCTGGCCTCTCCTGACCCCTGGCCCCTCTCCCTGGTCTATGCCCCATCCCCTGTCGATCCCCATAATTCAGATTTTGCCGAGTCATGGGCTGACGATTCAACCCTTCCTGACTTCGCCTTCATCACCTCCAGACTCCATTATTGCAATCGCCATCTTTATGGACTCCCCACCACTTCACAAAAACTACAATACGTCCAGAACTCTGCTGCCGCCTCCTCACTCACCCCCAGTCCAGAGAGCACATCACCCCCCTCCTCCAACACCTCCACTGACTCCCTGTGCAATATGTCATCCAATACAAGCTCCTCCTCCTCACCTACAAGTCCCTACATAACCTTGCCCCTCCCTACTTCACTGACCTCCTGCAACTGCACCATCCCACTGCCGTCTCCACTCTGCCGACACAAACCTCCTCACACCCACCACCCGCACTAAGCACTCGACTTTTGGGGACCGAGCCTTCGCCGCTGCCCCCCATTTATTTTTCTTTATGTGAAGCGACTTTGACTTCTCAAAAAAGTTTGATGTATTATTATTATCATTATTAAGCATGAGATTGTGGCGTTTTGAATGAGTGAACGCAGCCTGATGGTCGTGTTTGTCTCCTCAGCTGTGCAGCAACTGTGACACCTCCCAGTCCAAGTTCTGGTGTCTGGACTGTAACGGGTCCCTGTGTGGCGACTGTGAATTGGCTCATCGGAGAGTCTCGCTGACCAGATCTCATCGCCTCCGCAACCAGCCGCAGTCAGGTCTGATCCCAGCTGCCTTCCCATTGAGCAACACACTTCATTGGTTTGTCTAAAAACTGCTTTCTGGAGTCTTTCACCAGCGAATCGCTCCTCTGAAATAAGTCTGAGGACTGAATCTGCCACAAATATACACGGTCGCTGCTCGGATTGATCCAGGTTTTCAAATCCAGGCTGAAATGCCTAAAAACCTCCACAAAGCTGTTACTGCAGAATCGGTGTGAATCCCTTTTAAAATGGCTCCAAATCAGATTAAAATGTCTTGGAAGTTGACCAAAATAAGTCTGAGCTGCTAAACTACCAACATGCTGACTAGAAAGCCGCTCAATGCTCATCAGCCACCAAAACAATGGCTGACAGTATCATCTACATAAAAATTCACCTTTACATGTTGGACATTTTTTTTCTCCAAATTACTGATATGAATAATGAATGGAAAGTGACCTAACACAGAGCCGTGCGGCAAACTTTTATAATGTAGCATACTTATTTCTCAATATGTAAACTTTAACAAATGTATGCAAACAACTTCCAACTGTTTGTATGGCATTTCTTCAAAACAAAAATCCATAACTACATTTACGCAGTGTTTATTTCTTATTTCTTTCGTGAATCGGTACTCGGTAGTACTTAGCGAATTTGGTCGGTACCTATCAAAGTACTGAATTCGGTACCCGTCCCGAGTTACAGCACTTCACTCACAAACCCCGCTAACGAGTTACTAGCTCGTTCCTGCTAAATGTAGTCGCTTGATTGGTCAATATATGGCAAAAAAGAGATTTCCTCTTCGGGATTATTAAAGTATGTTTAGTTTAATTTTAATCAATTTCATTTATTGATTAATTTAAATGAGACAGTGAATATTAATGAACAGACGTCCAGCGTTATAAATATACCAGCTTTCATCTACCATCTGAAGTCCCGTGGGGTAACAACATCCCACCAAACACAGAACATACATAAGTACTATAATACAGTGTTTCCAGTGACATGTTGTCTTTAAAAAATGGTTCCAACCCAGATCTCATCCCCTCCTCTGTCTTGGTGTTGCTGGTTCGACTCTCCAGTGGCTCGGATCCTCGTGGCTCCGGTGAAATACTGCAGGCTGCACATGTCAGAGCCTCTGGAGCTCTACTGCTTCACCTGTGACCAGTTCACCTGTAAAGACTGCCAGCTGACCACACACAGGAGCCACAGGTACGTCCGCCCATCCTCCCACCTCCACAGTTGCAGTACAGAAGCCGACACGCAGGGGGCAGTGTGGGGCTCGGTAGTTTGGTTTGGACATGGCCAGCGGGTCAGGAGGTCAGCGTGATGGTGAACCTTCCGCCTGGTGTCTGAGTGAATGTTAGAGCGCTGCAGTGGTTCTCAGCTGAACGACGATACGACGACTCTGGATTTTATCTTATCGAGGTAACTTCAGGATTAACTCTGGTTTTCCGCTGGTTCACTTCTTACCGGGATAAATCACTGTGGTAACTGGCTCTGAATGCCTAACCTGCTCCGTACCATGTGTGATATCAATCAGCGCTCAGAGCTCCTCCTCCTGACCAATCAGATCTCCAGGAAAATTACCTGTCCATTCTTGGATGATCCTGATTGGTGCACTGCGTCAATTCAATTCAACTTTATTCATGTAGCAGCAAATACAACAGTTTTAGAGCGGAGCAGAGCGGAGAAAGTGTTTTCATCTTTTCATAAAATAAACAATGGTCACGCCTGACAGAACTGCAGAAACAAGAATTTATGGAATGCCCATCTACTCCTGTCGTCACGGTGATGAATTAATATTCCAACACGAAACACACTCACACGGAGGAAACTAAACTAAAAGAAGAGCAGTGAGGAAGCTCTGCCTGAAACCTTTCTGCTGGATTGAAGTGAAAGTGAGTCCGTTTCTATTGTCCCATGAATTAATGTGTTATAATCTCACCAAGTCAGCATTAACAAGTCAGGAAGGTTCTGGCTTTGGCTGCAGCAGCAGTGTTGCTTTGAGCTGCTGGATGTGTTGAAATTCTTCACAATCTCAGAGATTAACTGCTCCTCTACGGTAAAATCGATTTCTCCCCGCGTGATTGGTCATATGCTGCAAGCTCCGCCCCTTTCATATGAATGAGCACCGATCGTGAAGGGAAACCCACTCGGTTGAATTAAGTTTTTAACCTGCTTCTTGTTAGTGCTTATCAGTATTGCACGTCTGGGTGAGTTAACCAGGAAACAGCGATATCCTGGATTTGTTTATCCTGAGTCGTCATACAGGCCAGAGGTCATTACTTCCACCTTGAACCCTGACCTCTCCCGTCACGGAGAAATGAATCAGTCTGTTCTCTCTTCTTCTCCTGGCAGCTTTGAGTTTGTGTCCATGGCCATGGTGGCGGTGAGGAGACAGCTGCAGGCCTGCGTCCAGCCGGCCAGCGCTAAGAAAGACACGCTGACGAAGACCGTGCAGGACATGGAGTGCAGGTAGAGACGGAGGAATCTCCTTCCACTCGTCCTCACACACCAGGATCCTCCGACCTCTGACACGAAAAGGGGAAAGAGGAAAAGACAACCTGTGGACAGTTTGAGGACAAGTCGGCATGTGTGGCATCAAAAACACTCAGACACTAGTTTTGAATATATTGTGACAATTTTTAAAGTATGGAAAACACCAAGGATGCACCGATACCAGTATTGGGTCTGATACTGTACAGAGTACTCGTGCATATGAAAAGCTTGCCGATACAACCCAGCAAGTATTACGTGACGTCATCAGTCAGCGACGTCTGCAGCAGGAAGATGAGGTAGGACGAGCGACTGTAAATTATGTTCTGACAAAATATCAAGAGGAGGAGGAAGATAGTTGGTACAACACCAGCAACTTCATCACCAGCAACTCAATCACCAGCAGTTAGCCCGATGTACTCGGTAGTTTAATTGCTCAGCCTGTAACTCTGAACCGTGCTAAAGGGTTTCAGGCTCACACACCAGCGATGCTACATGCTAATCATGATCAAAGTGACTGATCCTCTCGTCACCAGCAGCTCAGTCCCTCGGTCTACAGTAGCATAGCGCTCCGCTGTGCTACTGACAAAGTGTCATAGGTGACATAGCATCGACACAGAGGAGGTGGAGGTGAAGTACCATCGACACAGAGGAGGTGGAGGTGACATAGCGTCAACAGAGGAGATGGAGGTGAAGTACCATCGACACAGAGGAGGTGGAGGTGACATAACATCAACACAGAGGAGGTGGAGGTGACATCGCGTCAACAGAGGAGATGGAGGTGAAGTACCATCAACACAGAGGAGGTGGAGATGACATAGCGTCAACAGAGGAGGTGGAGGTGACGTAGCGTCAACAGAGGAGATGGAGGTGACGTAGCATCGACACAGAGGAGATGGAGGTGACGTAGCATCGACACAGAGGAGGTGGAGGTGACATAGCGTCAACAGATGAGATGGAGGTGACGTAGCATCGACACAGAGGAGGTGGAGGTGACATAGCGTCAACAGAGGAGGTGGAGGTGAAGTACCATCGACACAGAGGAGGTGGAGGTGACATAACATCGACACAGAGGAGATGGAGGTGACGTAGTGTCGAGATGGAGGTGATGTAGCGTTGACACAGGAGGTGGAGGTGACGTAGAGTCGACACAGAGGAGATGGAGGTGACGTAGCATCGACACGGTGGAGGTGACATAGCGTCAACAGAGGAGATGGAGGTGACGTAGTGTCGAGATGGAGGTGACGTACCATCGACAGAGGAGGTGGAGGTGACATAGCGTCGACACAGAGGAGATGGAGGTGACGTAGCATCGACACAGAGGAGGTGGAGGTGACATAGCGTCAACAGAGGAGGTGGAGGTGACATAGCGTCAACAGAGGAGATGGAGGTGACGTAGTGTCGAGATGGAGGTGATGTAGCGTTGACACAGGAGGTGGAGGTGACGTAGCGTCGAGATGGAGGTGATGTAGCGTTGACACAGGAGGTGGAGGTGACGTAGCGTCGACACAGAGGAGATGGAGATGACGTAGCGTCGACACAGGAGGTGGAGAAGGTTTACGGCATTGTCAACCTTTGCACGTCCTTGTCGTATGCAGTATAATTTTGGCTTTATAGTTTTTGATAAGTACTTGTATCGGCCAGTAGCTAAAGGTTAGTACTAGTACCTTGAACAAAATGGTATTGGTGCATAAGTAGCAAGTACCATCACCTAACTGGTCTAAAAACTAGTCTAAGGTTTGTCAACAAATGGTCAGAAATCCATGACGATTTGATCTTAGGAAACGATGAAAAGTCTAAAAAAGTCTTTAATGGGCTCAGACGAGTTTACTTAATATCCGTAAAGGTGTCAAATATAGCAACAACTCATCGAGTTCAACACGATCCTCCAGATCCAGAAAATGGTCCAGGTTTGTCTCAAGTACAGACAGAACCAGTCTGTAGCTTGTCTTCAGTACCTGGAACCTCAGACATTGAGTTTAATGCTGGTTCTGGTTCTGCTGCAGAACCTGGACCGGCTCGGACCCCCGTCCTGACCTGTGCTATGTTTCAGGTTGGAGGACATCCAGGTGAATAGAGCTCATCTGAAGAGCAACCTGCTCAATTATTTCTACGGCATGGTTCACGGTCTCAAGGACAAAGTCGCTAAAACCTTCCAGGACCTATTGGTGAGGCCTCACACTCATTTCTCGCTCTCTCTCTCTCTTGCTCTCTCGTTCTCTTGCTCTCTCTCGCTCTCTTGCTCTCTTTCTCTCTCTCTCTCTTGCTCTCTCGTTCTCTTGCTCTCTCTCGTTCTCTTGCTCTCTCGCGCTCTCTTGCTCGCTCTCTTGCTCTCTCGCTCTTGCTCGCTCTCTTGCTCTCTCGCTCTATTGCTCTCTCGCTCTCTTGCTCTCTCTCGCTCTCTTGCTCGCTCTCTTGCTCTCTCGCTCTTGCTCGCTCTCTTGCTCTCTCGCTCTATTGCTCTCTCGCTCTCTTGCTCTCTCTCGCTCTCTTGCTCGCTCTCTTGCTCTCTCGCTCTTGCTCGCTCTCTTGCTCTCTCGCTCTCTTTCTCTCTCACTCTCTCGCTCTCACTCTTGCTCTCACTCTCTTGCTCTCTCTCTTGCTCTCTCGCTCTCTCACTTTCTCTCGCTCTCTCTTTCTCTATGTGTTGTAAGTTCTGCATGCCATAAGCAGAGCGGATCGGGGGAAATTAGAAGTCATCCTTTTTATTTACATTTGTCCATTTTTAGGACTGCGATGCTATCGCTATGCTATCACTATGATTGACAGTTCCTGTGGCCAATCAACATGCCTAACAGCATCACCAGTCAGAATCTCTCATGTGCTCTTTACCAGAGGAAGTTGTGGTATGAAAAAGGGTCAGAACGAACTCCATGTTTGATTTTTTTATTTGTTTTGTTCTTCCCCTTTTAAGTTTTAAGAATTGATTTAAAGACAATTTAAGGGAGACCAGATACATGAGAACCAGCTGAGGACTCCTTTAATTGAATTTAAATGGTTGGGAGAGGAAGGCAGCAGCAGTTCGTATTTTCCCTCCGGCACTTGTTTGGACAGCTTCTGACTTTGGCGTCTGGCGAACCGTAGTGACATCCATGCTCAAACACAGTGGGCAAAACTGGATTGCGCCCTCTGCTGTTTGTATCACAATGCATTTTTTTATTCTATGATTATATCCGTCACACGTTTCTATTCTGTGTGTGTGTGTGTGTGTGTGTGTGTGTGTGTGTGTGTGTGTGTGTGTGTGTGTGTGTGTGTGTGTGTGTGTGTGTGTGTGTGTGTGTGTGTGTGTGTGTGTGTGTGTGTGTGTGTGTGTGTGTGTGTGTGTGTGTGTGTGTAGGAGGTGTACCGGTCAGAGACTGAGCAACTCGACAGCCGGCTGAAACAACTGAAGCTGCTGCAGCAGAAACATGTGGCGATGACTGAAACCTCAGAACAGTGCAAAAACGTCTCCGACCTGCAAACCCTGCTGAACATGAAGAAACAGGTACGACCCCACCTGCTGCTCACCTCACTACACCTGCTGCTCCCCTCACTACACCTGCTGCTCACCTCACTACACCTGCTGCTCCCCTCACTGCACCTGCTGCTCCCTTCACTACACCTGCTGCTCCCCTCACTGCACCTGCTGCTCCCCTCACTACACCTGCTGCTCCCCTCACTACACCTGCTGCTCCCTTCACTACACCTGCTGCTCACCTCACTACACCTGCTGCTCCCCTCACTACACCTGCTGCTCCCTTCACTACACCTGCTGCTCCCCTCACTACACCTGCTGCTCCCTTCACTACACCTGCTGCTCACCTCACTACACCTGCTGCTCACCTCACTACACCTGCTGCTCACCTCACTACACCTGCTGCTCCCTTCACTACACCTGCTGCTCCCCTCACTACACACCTGCTGCTCCCTTCACTACACCTGCTGCTCCCTTCACTACACCTGCTGCTCCCCTCACTACACCTGCTGCTCCCCTCACTACACCTGCTGCTCCCCTCACTACAACTGCTGCTCACCTCACTACACCTGCTGCTCCCCTCACTACACCAGAGTTTGCATGTCCTACCTGGATTCATGTTGAACTTACTGAATTGATCAAATGTTGCTGGATTGGTTTTGTCCCTCCTTTTTTCTCAGATTGAGTCTCATATGAAGGACTTCCTGGATCAGGACCTGAGTCCACCATCCAACATGTCTCGCGTGACAGTCACGTCCTCCGTGAATATGATGGAAGTCATCCATAACTCTTGTGAGTTGAAAACTAATAACTTTTCAAAACTGACTCAGATATTCACATTTTCTTCCATCACATGACCGATACTTTTGTGGGATTTTTTGGGGGGGATCTTTTATATTCTGCAGCCACTCTCAAATTTCATCCTAACATTTCCGTTGCCTGCAGAATGAGAAACTGCCCTGATCAACAGATCGACTCATCAGACAGGAAAAAAATCATTTGTAAAAAAAAACAGTTGAAGAAATGTAGCTTTTTGTTTGTAGCGTCTTTACAAATCCTTTTGAGAGTCGAATGTTGGTAACTTGTAATAGTGACACATGGAAAGTGAGAAAGTAAAGAAGGTCGGTGTTGCTCCTCCAGCAATGTAAACCTCCGGCAGCTTCACTAGAAAATGGTCCAGGATGTGAGTGACGTGATCTCTGCTGCTTCCTGCCAGAACTTCCTCTCAGAATTTACTAATGTCCTGTCAGGACTTCTTCTCAGAACTTCCTGCCAGGACTTCCTGCCACTACTTCCTGTCAGAACTTACTAACTTCCTGTCAGAACTTACTAACTTCCTGTCAGGTCTTCTTGTCAGAACTTCCTGTCAGAACTTACTAACTTCCTGTCAGAACTTACTAACTTCCTGTCAGAACTTACTAACGTCCTGTCAGGACTTCTTCTCAGAACTTCCTGCCAGGACTTCCTGCCACTACTTCCTGTCAGAACTTACTAACTTCTTGTCAGAACTTCCTAACTTCAATAATAATAATCAGTAGAAGACTTCTGAAGCAGTTATTCACCCTGATAATAAGGAGTTACAATAATCCTCTTGGAAACGGACAAATGATGAATTACTTTTTCAGCTTCACTCTGAGTCAACATGGTCCTGATTTAAGAGACATTCCAGGTGAAAGAAACGGTCCTGGTCCTGGTCCTGGTCCAGCCCTGCAGACTTGTTTAATTTGGAGCTGAAGGATCAGTGCTGATTCCAGATTGTGACTGATTGTTGTTTTGGTTCCAGTTCAGGTCAAATTGTCCTGGATTCCGTTCTCTGTGTCACAGAGCTCCGGTCAGAGAACCAACCCTCCTCCTCCTGCCTGTCCTGACGTGAACCTTCTCCCCTCCACCACTCCCAACTACCCCTCCCTCCACAACCTGACACCCAGAGATTACACTCCTCACAGCTCATCCTCCAATCCTTCCTCCTCCTCCTTCTTCGCTTCTACTCAAACCTCCTCATCCACCAATCCTGTTCCCCCCTGTAAGAACCCCCCCCAAAGCACCTCCACCTCCAAGGCTCCCTTATCGCTCCCTCATGCTAGCTCCTTCTTCATTCCCACATTCAAGTCCTCTCCTCTCATGAACATTTTGAGGCATCCTATGCAAACGGGTGACATGCACTCCTCCTCTTCTTCAGCCTCCTCCTTTCACCCCTTTACCTGTTCTCCGGTTAGCTCTACTTCAGCCACCGCCGCCCCCGTCCCCCAGGTGAGGTCGTCGGCAGAACAGCTGAGGTCCACCTCAAGGACTGCGCAGCCTTCCCACTTTACCTTCAATGTGGTACCACGTTCAGATCTCCTCAGAAAGCACCAGACGCCTCTATCTCAACCAACTCTACCACCTGTATCCCCGCTCCAACAGGCCGCTCCCAGTCAGAACCAGCAGCTCATGGTTCCACCTCAACCTCTACCAACGGTACCACCCGTACCTCCGCCCGAACAGGCCGCTCCCAGTCGGAACCAGCAGCCCATGGTTCTACCTCAGCCTCTACCAACGGTACCACCTTTACCTCTGCCCCAACAGACCGATTTACCTGGTGCCGGTGCTCCCGTCTTCTGCTTGACAAACGTCTATACGCCGCCCACAGTGCTGATTCCGACCCACACGCAGTCTGCCTGGTTTCCCATCCACCAGTCTCCGCTTCCAACCAAGCCACCTCCCTGCTATGCAAGTCAGAACCCCATTGTTGCCTTCTCGATGGGGCAACAGTTTAACCCAATGGAAGGAGCCTTCCTCGGCTCATTGGGTCCAGTACCGCCCACTCATCAGACTCTTCCTGTTACTTGTAATTTGGTGCCTCTGAGTGGCTCCACCTTTCTGCAACAAAGTCCTATAAACCAAGACTCTGTTGTACTCGGCAGTGGACCGTCTTCCTATCAGAAGCACGTTTCCAAAAGCAGAGCTGGTCTCCTCAGGAAGCAGGTTTCCCATCGGCTTTCAAAACCTGCAGAGGACAAACCAAGCAGAACCACTGTGTTGGAACGAACTGAACCTGCAGAGGATGAACCAACGAGCACCTTACCCGACAAAACTGACTCTGCGGAGAACGAGCCAACGAGCACCACCGCAGACCAGCCCGACCTTCCACCGGACGAACTGCCAACCACCACGTCTGTGGAAGAAGACTCCAAGCTCATCACCTCCACGTCAGGAGACATCGAGTTTGCAGAGACGCCAGAAACGCCAAACGCCAACGAAGAACAACCGAGCCCCGTGATTGGACAGCGGCGCGCCAATCCTGACAAACGGCAGCTCAGATTGTCTCTGGTCAGACTTCCCATTGCCCCGCCCACACCCCAAAGCCCGCTCCCCAGCTTCCGTCTG
This sequence comes from Lipophrys pholis, assembly GCF_963383615.2. Taxonomy (NCBI): domain Eukaryota; kingdom Metazoa; phylum Chordata; class Actinopteri; order Blenniiformes; family Blenniidae; genus Lipophrys; species Lipophrys pholis. The sequence goes on along the minus strand of NC_137639.1, from coordinate 31,015,081 downwards.
GTCCACGGCGACGTCGAGAATGAGATTTACTTGATGGAGATAACGGAGTCGCCCACCAAAGCCAGGTCGGAGTTGGAGGTCACCGAGCTGCTCAACGAAGCCGACTCAGAGTTGGATTTCACAGAGCCGCTGTCCTCTCCAGGGTCTGACCTCTCGGTGGAGATACTGTCCTGCTCGGTGTGCGTGTCTTCAGACTCTCTACTCATCTGCTCGGCCTGCGCTCGTGGATTCCACAGAGAGTGCCACATTCCTCCGATGGGACCTGACATCACGTAAGAGTTCCATTTCTACTGCGCCAGTCTCGGGAATAACACGTTTTGAAGTACTTGTGCAGCCACTGAAGTTTGAAGGTACCTGAAGGTTTCTTGTGCAGAGCTGCAGTCTCTCTTTGGTCCACGCTGTTACCTTTAACATGAAGAGAACCGTTGTCGTGCAAACAGAGCCTCAAAATGCTAGTTTTGCAGTTTCACGTGAAATCACATAACATAAGATCGCTGCTCTGTTTCAACTACGTTGTGTCTGTCTCTCCCTCGTCTTTGTCTTGCAGGCCTGGATGGATTTGTTCTTTGTGCCAGGACCTGTCGGACCCGTCGGACCCCTACAGCTCCGTGAGGCTCCCGGATCCTCTGGGACGAGGCCTCAACCCGCAGGATCAGAGGGTACGAGCGGCTCAGCACTGCCACCCGTGTGGCGTTCGTATTGTTTCATGTCATCAAACACAAGACTGGTCAGCGTCATTAAAAGCCTCATTTCCACTGCGTGGTACGGTTGGTACAGTACAGTACAGCAAAACATGCCCAGACCCAAATCTGTTGTGCGGTTCCACCACAGAGAGTACGATTTAGGCCTTACACAAAAACAAGTGTATCCACAAAACATTCTTCACTTTTAGGGGGTCCGTTTACACAACACCGGTGTTCTGATCCACTGCATCCGTGAAGTTTTTATCCTGGCTCCCAAGGTGGGAAGATTCTTTTACGGTCGTGATTCCTGCGGAGACTGACGGATGCGATGGACCCTGTTACTGCACATGCACCTTTCTCCTCCCTTCCCTTCCTGTTGTAAATAGTTCCTTCTGCTCATGCTCCAGTAAACAAACATGGCCGATCTGGTAGTGGTTTGACTCTCGGTCCTTTTTCTAGTTTTATCGTCCACATCAGTGGTTTAATAGTTGAGAATCTCCCCTGATAGCATCTGATTCCTCATCAGTCCACTAGAAAGTCTTTTCTCTCCACAGTTTTTATCCCAGAGAGGAAGTAATCCTGACCTGGAACACCGTAAATGTTTAAAGTGGGAATTCCCACCTGATGTGGATTTCTTTTAGAAGTTGTAATTCCGAGTTCCAAGGACCACTGGAACACACCGTTGGAGGTGTGTTACATGCATTGTGTGTTTTGTGTGTTTCAGAGTTGTGAGAGTCTGCTGCTGTTCCTGAAGGTGGAGGGCTGCAGTCGCCTCACCGAGGTCAGTCCGCCTGCTCCTCCGCCAACTGGCCACTTGTGGTCGAGCTCCTGTTGCTCCTCCAGCAGGTGGCGCTCCTCTGATCTGTCACTTCCTGTCCTCAGTTTGCCAACTGGGTTCTCCTGGAGCCAATAGCAGAGCGTCTGAGGCTCTGTCTGGAGCCTCCCTATAAAACCACGGTTGACTTCGTCTCCGACATCTGGGCGGTGTTCAGGGACGCTTCGCGGGTTAGTAACAAAATGGCTGACGTCCCGAAGTGGAGATTTCCTGTTTGCACATCAACACTGTTAACGAACCACAGGTCTCATTAACAACATGAAGATACATGAAACTTTCCATGTTTTAGCAGTAACTTGTTTGTTGCTTTTTACTTCAATTAGTTTACTGAAGTCTGAGGTGAGACCACTGCTAGCTTTAACTTCAGTTTTAGCTTCAGCTTTAGCTTCAGGTTCAGTTGTAGCTTTTAGGTTTAGGTATAGCTTTAGCTTCAGATTTAGTAGCTAAAGCTAGTTCTGCTCCTAGTCCTAAAAACAGAACTAGCGTTAGCTTCAGGTTTAGTTGTAGCTTTCGCTTTAGCTTCAGGTTTAGTTGTAGCTTTAGCTTTAGCGTCAGGTTTAGTTGTAGTTTTAGCTTCAGCTTTAGTTGGAGCTTTATCTTTAGCTTCATCTTTAGTTTCAGCTTTAGTTTTAGCTGTAGTTTTATCTTTTGTTGTAGCTTCAGGTTTAGTTGTAGCTTTTAGGTTTAGTTATAGCTTTAGCTTCAGATTTAGTAGCTAACGCTAGTTCTGCTCCTAGTCCTAAAAACAGAACTAGCTTTAGCTTCAGGTTTAGTTGTAGTTTTAGCTTTAGCTTCAGGTTTAGTTGGAGCTTTATCTTTAGCTTCATCTTTAGTTTCAGCTTTAGTTTTAGTTGTAGCTTCAGGTTTAGTTGGAGCTTCAGGTTTAGTTGGAGCTTTATCTTTAGCTTCATCTTTAGTTTCAGCTTGAGTTTTAGCTGTAGTTTTATCTTTTGTTGTAGGTTCAGCTTTAGTTGTAGTTGTAGCTTCAGTTTTACCTTTAGCATCAGCTTTAGCTTCAGTTGTAGTTGTAGCTTCAGCTTTAGCTGTTGCCTGCTTTCAAAAGCAGCTCATATTTTTTCACTGAACTCCTGTTTGTTTAAATGGCTCACAATGGTTTCACACCAGCTTTAAGTTGACTTTTTGTAATGTTTTTCAACTTATTTTCAGACTCACTTCAGACCTTTAAGACAAATTTTAACCTGATTTCAGATTTTTATCCCATCAAAGGAGCATCAAATTACAGAGGTGAGTTCACAGAACAGAAGGGGCCCAATAACGGCTCCCTGAGGAACGCCGCTGCATTTTGCTTTTAGTTTCCCAAATAGCTTTTGATTTATAGACGTTTTAAAGAAGCCAATTTTTAACCGTCATCTTTCAGGCATCTTGTACAGTCTTGTTCACGCCCCATGAACTCTAACCCTCACCCTGAATGTTGAGCTGCTGGTTAGTCCAGGACCAATCGGTTGAGTCCGGTCGGTCCATTGTTTCGTCACTCAGCCTTTCCTCTCCGTCTGCAGGACGACGCCCTGAAGGGCCTGCAGAAGAGCTTCGGGAAGAAGGTCAAGAAAGTTCTGGGACGCAAAAAGCATCTTCTGGAGCTTCTTCTGTCGGGGGCCGAGGAGGACCAATCAGAGTCCAGACCCAGGCTGGGTCCCGTCAAGAAGAGGCTCAAGAGCTTCATGGACTCCAAGACTCCAAAGAAGATGAAGACCATGTAGCCTGAGTGGATCCAGAGCTACAGAAAGACTCTTCTACACTTTTACCAAGCTCAGTGTTTTCTGTTGTGAACTTGTTGTGTTTGTTTCATTTTTATTGTTCTTTCAGAGTTTTGGCAGTTTTTTTTTTTTTTTTTTATTAAATGATAAATGAGCAGCAGCTTGTCTTGTGTTTGATCTTCCATCTGCAGGACAGAAGAGACATTCACGACCCCGACAGGCTCGTTTACACAACGATTCAAGTGAAGACACATCGTTGTGTGTTTCAGAATCGTTAACCGTTTACACTGCAACATTCTGAAAATTTAGTTTTCATGTTGGTCCACTAGTGGGTGCTGTTGTTAGTTTTAGTGCTGAAAGCACACACACACACATGCAGCAGAGAGCAATGAGCTCTAAACATTAACAACAGGAGAACACAGACATTCTAGTGGACAGACCACCAAGATAGATTATTATGGTGACTGTCAAAATAAAACTACCAAGATGGATTGTTATTACCGTGACTGTCAAAATAAAACTACCAAGTTGGATTGTTATCGCCATTACTGTCAAAACAAAAGTAGTAAGTCTGAGAATATGGACGGGGAGTCACGACACCACGGAGGAAACTTTGTTCCGATTGCCTCTACTGAGCATGTGCAGAACTGCCAATGGCTACCACCGTGGAGTGGAGTAGCAGTGTTTCAGCCATCAATGACCTTGAGTGTTTCCAAAATGTCTCATTTTTGCCCGTTTCCATGGAGACGGACCCTAAGCGTTTCCAGAAACTCTAGTTTTCCCTTGTTTCTCCCACACTATACACACTTCTTTAGCTTATTTCAGTCACAACGTTGTACCAGGATTTCGGCCGCTATGGAAAAGATGATGCTTAGTGAGTAAAGCAGGTGGAATGTTTCACAGTCCCGGGTTTGATGGTTTGATTCCCTGTCTCTCACCCCAACAGCCTCTGGAGCGACAGAGCTCAGAGCAGAGTGGTCGACGGGGTCGAAGGACTTGGTTTTATCCGTGGTGCCAGCCGCTAGAGAGGAGGTTTTATTCCACTGTGTGTTGAGCTGCTGTGACAAATGGATCCGATCATCACTGATGTGTTCAACTCTTGTTTGGGTTCACGGTTTGATACCTGCGACCTCTATGAGGATTTTCTGTTTGCGTCCCTGAAATGATTTGAATAGATCATTTGAATTTTTCCTGCTTCCCTCTTTTATCCAAACGAACCTTAATGAAGTCTGAGTCTCTTGAACATCAGATTTACATCAACGGTCAATGTTTTCTCCCAATAAAGACTCAATTTACAGGTTTTCACTGCAGGAGACTCTTTAAAAGAAAGACAGTGGACTCCTTCAAAACATCAGAGTTCACAAGCAAAGTCTCAAGTCTTCCAGAAGAAGTCGTAACGCCCGCCTTGATAAGAATGCACGATACCACTTGTAAAGTACAAATACTAACCTTTAGTTACTTGCTGATACAGATTACCAAAACTAATACCCAGTGGCGGATTTTGCTGTGGACGAAGCGGGCAGCCGCCCAGGCCGCAAACTAAACGGGCGCACCGTGTACCTGCTTAGATACGGCCTTGTGATGCTGATGTGATGAAAACTCTAAACGAGAGCATTGGAGTACGAGTATCGGACCCGATGTTGGTATCAGTAAGTCATTTTTAATATGATATATTCACACAGTCACAAGAGCTTTTTAACATGATTATAATAGTTGAATTAGTTCTGTTTAAATAAACACAACTGTTAAGTACATTAAAAACAGTAGATTAGACACGGAAACTTTGGCTTTTAGAATCATGAACTATTAAGCCTGGATTGAAAGTAAAAGACAAAGTTCCACAAAATGTGAAAATATTGAGAAGAAATTGACTTTTCATCACGTTATTCCTCTTGAAATTTAAGGATATTTGTCATTTACAGTATCAATGTAATTTTCAGAAAATGAAGGCTTTTATTTTCCTAATCACTGAATTAATGACCATTAAAGTTGGAATTTACATAAACAGTCAAAAGGTTTTTTTATTTGTTTATTTTTAATTTGCATCCAGAAACGTGAGTGTCTTTAATGAAGGCTTTTATTTTCCTAAGTGCTTTTACGTGTGTGTGCATGCACATGTGTGTGTGTGTTCAGGCGTATAAGGATGGACAGGTCTGAAGGACCTCACACTGACGGCGGCTCCGAGTCGACAGGTCGGGTAAGATTCCGTTCCTGTACTACCAGGTACTACAAAGTACTTGTGTGTGTGTGTGTGGGTGGTTGGGTGGCAAAAAGTGATTCCCTGCCAAAAAGTGATTCTCGTCCACGAGAGCGCTCGCTGCTTCTTAAAACGGATCAGGATTTACAATTATAACATAAAAATACTAAATTGTATGAACACAGTAACAACTAAGGCGAGTCTCATGTTTCCTGTATGCAAAAAAAAAAAGATTCCGATTTGACAAAGAAGGATTTGCAGCTCACAGCGTTAGTGTCAGTAATGAATGTTTATAGTATTTATGTATGTGAGTTGTCTGTTTTCCTTGTTTGCATTTGTAAACCAAACTGCAATTGAGATGATTTAGCGATGGGTTACATGTAAAATAAAGAAATTATATGTTTTATATTGTTTATATGATTATTACTCATGCATGATACTTGAAAGGAAGGCAAGGCAGTGTATGCATTTCTGGCACAACACTGATGCTACAAGACTTAACTTCACACACAGTTGGCACCAGTTAATCCAGGGTCTCCATACGAATCCTGAGGTGCTCCCTCTACGCCGATGATGTGGATGTTTTCGTTGTTTTCCCAGCCTTTCAGCTCTCGGGGATCATGAAGACACACGGACTGGTCGTCCTGCTGCTCTCAGGTCTGTGAACTCTTCTCAGTCTTACGTCACTTTGAATAGAACATGATGAGCAGCAACTCAAGTATGTAGCGATAATAACTACACCCTTTGGTGAGCTTTTGAACATTTTAAATGTTTAATGAAACAAATTTACTGAGAAGACAAACGGATCATATTTGATATTTGTAAATCTGACTCAAAACCTTCTTTTTTTTTATTTACAATTTCTGTAGCTGAAATGGGTCTAGGTTGAATCCAAGGCTTATCCCTTTACAATCTATCAAGTTATCCAGGACACCAGAGATACAAGAGAAACATACAGAAAGAAAAAAACATATCTTTGGGCAGCTAAGCTTCAATTTTGTCCTTAATAGTTAGAATTTTGTCATTAAAAGAGTTTACGGTCATTACTGCTCAAAGGTAACGGGATAAGAGGTTGGAAAGAGCCGTGGCTTTTTGTCAGCCTGGCTATAGTACTGAAGAGAAACTTAGGGTTGTTCTTGTTTTCCTCTCTTACGTAGGCAGTTCTGATTGTCTTTACATTTTTATAGATGAACAAACTCTTGGCTGAAGCCAAGGCTTATTTTTGCCAATCCCTTTAAAAATCTATACTTACCCTGAACATCAGAGATACAAGAGAAAAATATAGTTAAAAAACCATAATAGAAGTAATATAAAAGAAGAGAAAAACTAAAGCTTACTCAAAGTTGTTCTTCTTAATCATTTCTGATATCAGTAATTTTTCATTGTGACCATTAAATATTTTACATTTCAATGTGTTTTGAAGCACAACAGAGATTTATACAATTTTAAGTCGTTGCTAAGTCCATCCCATAATATGACTCCCAGAAAGGAAACGTCTATATTTAACATTGGTTCTCACACTGCCTCTTTCAAACACACACAATCCTCTGAAATTATGATTATTTTCTCTCAATATGAAAAAATGTTGAACACCGGTGGGAAAACCTTTCTTGTCTTTTCACAAACACTTCAAAAAGTTGCTTGTTTTATAAATATTACCAATAGTTTTAGATGATTTCTGTTTTATATATTTTATATGTGGCTTCCAACTGAATTTAGGATTTGGGATTACCCCGAGGATTCTTACTCCATTTAGGATTAATTGAATGTCACGATTTGTCCTCGCGCCACCAAACACCATACATTTTGTTTTATTTTCATTTAATGATAACTTGTTCCTATAAAATTATTCCTTTAACCTGATCAACTCCCATTTCTACTGTTGTCAACATTTCTTTGATTCATAGACTCATTAAACTCATAAAATTCATTAAACCTCTGAAACTAAAATACTTAAACATGTAAATGTTTTAACTCAGAAGGTTTTTTTATTCAAAAGACTTTTAAAATCAACATGAGCTGAACACTGTTCTGTGGTGTCCTGCATGTTGGAGATGTCTTTCAGCTTCATCGCTCCGGGATCTAATTATAATGTCACCATCAAGCTTGTTTAAATAAATAAATAAATAAATGAATGAATGAATGAATGAATGAATGAATGAATAAATAAAAACAATACTGAGCCCTTCATTGACCTAGAACCTGCCGTGTGATGTGGAGAAGGTTCCGGGTTGAGTCGTTTGTGGACGTTTCCTCCTGCGTCGTCTCTCAGGTTGCCTGTTGGTTTGCGACCTTCGGTCCGCTGGCGCGCTGAGGCGTTACCACCGCGTCGACGAAATCATGAACTGGCCCGACGCTCGCCGCCACTGTCGAGAGAAGTTCGCCGACCTCGCCACCATCGAGGACGGCGCCAGAAACACAGAGGCCGAGCGGGCGGGCGGCAGCAGAACGAAGCTTTGGATCGGGCTCCACAACAGCACCTGGGGGTGGTCGTCAGGCGTCCACCTGAAGCCATACACCTTCTACACCAACTGGGCCTCGGAACAGCCGAGCTTCTGGAAGTGTGTGATGATGGCAGGAAGTGGACTGTGGTACTCCAGAGACTGTGACGACAAACACTACTTCCTCTGCAACAACGGTGAGTCCAGGGACCTCCACTCCCTCCTTCACTGCAGCCACTCCAGGGGATCCGGGGCTCAAGAAAGGAATCACAGGTCGTCGCCATGGCGACAAATTCGCAAATATTTCCTGAATAATAATAAGTGGATTTGATCGCTGAGCGGAACCAAATAGGAACAAGAAATGAACGTTGTTGTCAGATTCTGACACTCCCGGTTTGTGAGGTGAATTCGGTGTTGAACAGAAAGAAAATAACTTCGCTGAGACTTCTTGCTTGGATAAAAAGGATTTAAAGGGGACATATCATGCTAAATCCACTTTTTTAGCCCTTAAATGCATTTTTTTGTATATTTAGAGTGTTTAGAAGTACAGAAAAGTTCAAAGTAGTCTCTTCAGGTGCTCCGTTGATATCTTTATATTCTGTTTTGGTCATATTTTGCAATCGGTTTCGATTTTTCTATTCTCTATTACGTTTTTTGAACAATGACGTCACAGTATTCGCAGCGGAACTGCCAAATTAGGACAAAGATGGCCGAACAGGGTGGAGTTGAACCGAGTGTCAGCTCTGCAACCTGGAGAGGAGGGGGGGTATGAAGTGTCTCATTTGCATCTGAAGAAACCGCCCCAAAACAAGTTGCTCTCAGAAGCACATCAGAAAAGGGGTAGAAAAGGGGCCTGTGGAGCTCTAATAATGAGGAATTCAGACCCAAGCATTGCAGTTCCGCTTTATATAGACCACAACTGTATGATTTATATGTAAAAAGGAAGGATTTAAAAGCATGATATGTCTCCTTTAATATCAAATTGGATAGTATCAGAATCACAGCCCATATCTGCAGAGGGCTGCGCCCAGGTTCTTATGGGTCTCAGCCCCCGAGCTCTGAACCGAGGGTGTCCAGAATGTGTGTCCTGTTATAAACAATGATGATAATATAGCATCTGGCTGCACCTCTAACCTGGAGGCAGTTAACCTGCCCCAGACATCCTGGAGCCAGCGTTCCAAGAAGAGGAGATGAAGAATAAGAGAGAAACTTTATATTGAATGAAAGAAAATATATGAATGAAAGTATATGAACATACACTTCATTTGCTTTCCTTGACTAATCATCCATCCATCAACCATTTTTCATCCATCATCTGTCCATTGTGTAATTAAGTTGTGTAATTAAGCAAACAATCTATCAAGTCATTCATTCATTCAGCTTTACACCAGTATCATGTCTCATTTACTGGATGAGGACAGAGGTGCACCATGGATTTATTCATTTCAAACACACGTCCGTTAAAGTGAAGTGGAAGTTAGTTTTGGCTCAGAGTGTTTCCGCAGGTAAAAGCAGACTTTCGTCTGACATTCACTCGTTCAGGCTTGACGGGAAGCGACGTCTTAGTGCAGACTCTGCTGAGCTGGACAGACGCTCGCGCTCACTGCCAGAGGCACCACAAGGACCTGAGCGTCATCACGAAGGAGGAGGAGAACCAGCAGCTCCAGCTCAAGCTCAACTCCAACCACACAACAAACCCTCACGGAGTCACGGGTGGAACCGCTGGACACCCTGACCAGAACCAAGACGACCGGTACCAGTACAACCCCAAGCCCAGTGCCTGGTTCGGTCTCTTCAGACCCGAGTGGAAGTGGTCCGATGGAAGCACCGCCCCCTACAGGCGCTGGAAGGCGGTGCAGGCTCAGAGAGCAGCAGGATGTGTAACGATGGATTTGACGTCAGCCGAGTGGATTCAGCGTCCCTGCATCAATAAATACGCCTTCCTCTGTTACTCAGGTGAGTGCTCCGCCCAGTGATGGAGGTGTGACGGTTCAGTAGTGAGTCCCTATGATGTGTTTGTGTCCTGCAGAGGTGAATGTCTCCATGGTGAGGGCGGTGAAGCTTCGTCTGAGCTCGTCTGCAGCCCTGACTCAGTGGGCGGAGCCGGAATCCGTCCTGCAGCAGGTCAGAAACAAACAACAGATTTTAACATCCATCCGAAATTAATCAAAGATTTCAGCCTGTGTGGCTCCGGAAAAGCAAACCTGTGACTTTTCTCACCGACTGAATACAACACCATCCGTCTGGCGTTGACGCGTTCAGTAAGATCTGAGGCCTTTTAAAGGCTTTTTAGAGGCTCATCCTTTACATTGTGTTCAAATGTTTGTTTTTCTCTGAAACAGAACTTCCACCTGATTCACATGACTGTTTTGGTTTTATTGAAAGGTTCCATTATGACCTTATCACGATATTTTCGATGTTCACGCTCACCGTCCTCTGCCCCCTGCTGGTGAGATGTGGTCGCTGCAGTCTGACTGGGCGTGGACGGTGTTTCAGGTGAGACAGAAGCTGGTGGAGCGAGGTGTCAGAGAGGACGTGAAGCTGAGCTGGAGGAGGCAGCTGGACGGGAGGGTCTTCAACAGGGAGCAGGAGGAGGAGCAGCAGAGCGCCTCCTGCTGAGCCAAAGGAGGAGGAGCGCTATCTATCTATCTAGTTATCTATCTATCTATCTATCTATCTATCTATCTATCTATCTATCTATCTATAGATCGTTTGCAACTGATGTCAGATTTCCCATGATCCGCTCCGATTCGCTTCGGTCCACCATCTTTTATGTATACATCTGCATAAGAACATATCTTCGTATATTCATGTGATTTTTCCCAAATTCATCAAGGATTGAACATTCCAGATGAAGCTAGGTATCGCGGTAAGATAGAGGAGTGCTGTGGGGTTGACCCCTACAGCAATTTGTTAAAATTTGAGGAGGATGGAGGCACAAGGTCCATGTAAATGAGTCCACAGCCTCTCGCCTCACAGCCAGAAGGTCCAGAAGCTTTCAGTGTGGAGTTTTCATGTTCTCTCTCTCTGTGTGCTGGTTCTCCTCCGGTACTCCGGTTTACTCTCATAGTCAAAACAACCTGCTCCCTGAGCTACACCCTCGGCCTCCATCACCTCCCCAGAGCGCTGCGCTGTGTGGCTGGGGAAGACGGTCCATTTGGTGGAGAAATTTCCCGTCGGAGAACTAATGAGGAACTTTTAATAAATTAACTCTGCCGTCATTGTGTCCCGTGTGTGAATGTCTGCTCCAATGACAGCGTAGACATATGCTAGTAGATCATTCACTATATGTGTAGAGAACCTCCAGTCTACACGGTATTGTAAACGATCTATAATATTATATCTACAATACAGTAGAGCTCTACTACTGCAAGTCTATGTATCATTTTTCTGTGTTGAAAATCCCCTCAAAAAAGCACCGTGACAATATGAAACGAAACATTTTGCACCTTCCTCAACAGTTACCGGTGTGTTGTAAATAAAAGCTGGCGGACACTCGCCAATCAGAGAGGATCATGGGAAATTTGTGACGTCAGTGCAAACGATCTATGGCATCCTGTTTTCGTTTGTCCATGTGGTGCTACTATAGATCCCATTATACATGACGTCATTAGCAGGCGCAGGCACAAGCCCCGCCCACGACAGGTGTGGGAAGAGTATTAGGGCCACTGAAGAAAAAAAAATAAATTCGGATGCTTAAAAAAACAACTCAAGGCTTCAGAAAAAGTCGAAAATCAAAGTCGAGATATTTTTTTTCACGGAGAAAAAAACACGTTGTTTTTTTTTACAAAGTCCGTCGAGCCTCATGCCAGCACACGTGACTGCTTCAAAACGCGTCACGGGTTTAATGAAGCGGTGAAACGGTGCTTCACAACAGGATTTAGCTCATAAACACAATGCAGTATAATCAGTATTAGGACTATAAGAGACAGTTGTAGCCTGCAGCGTCGCAGGTAAGCAACCCTATAAAGACAGAATTAAGTGATTTAATGTGATTTTGCATCCAAGGGCAAATGATGAGGGATGGACAGACGTCTCTCGTGTAAAAATAAATCTCGACTTTGATTTTCGACTTTTTCTAAAGTGCAGGAGGTTTTGTTTTTGATTTTTTACCCACTTTCTTTTTTCTTCAGTGGCCCCAATACTCTTCTGTAGGTAACCTACACCGGATCATTGAAGAAGAAAAAGTCTCTATTGATCGCTAAGTCAGCAAACTAGTGCAGCATCCACTTAGCCAGCGAATGCTAATGATGCTAATAATGCTAAACTGCTTCAAAGTTCCAAGTTACTGCAGGACAAACGTCGAGCTGAAACATGTCTACATGTAACCTAACCTGCATTAAATGAGTGTCCATCACTGACCATCGTGTTAACGATCCAGAAAACTCACCTAATTACTCAAACAGCGGCTAATATATTCATTATATTGTGGGTCTGCCCAGTCAAGTTAAATCATGTCGTCGTACATCTCACTTCCGGTTTTCGCTCACGTCAAGCGATTACAACAAACGACTGGGAGCACGGCACTTCCCTTTGTTCTTCACAATAAAACAAAATAAAATACATCGAAAGCATTTTGTACAGTACTTGTTTTTTTTTTTGTTTTTTTAACTTATACTCAGCTACTTTAGCAGATTCAAACCTTTTTGAACATGAATTTTAACCATATTTACATAATATATTGAACTTGTTTGTTCTTTCAGCCTTCTTTAAACAGTAACATATCTTATGAACTTTATAAACACAGTAACATATTTGTCTGGGTTACAAAAGTATGAATAAAAAAGCAAATTAATCATTTTTTTTCACTTACTTAATGACAAAAGACAATATTAATAGGAGGGAAAGGAAAGGGGAAGAGGAAGAAAAAGAGAGGGTCCTTTTTTGGTTCATGTTGTCTGGTTGTCTTTTTTTGTTTAGTTTTTTATGTCCTTCTAAACGGGTAATGAAAACGTATGTATAAAGAAGAATACTGCATGTACCATACATATATGCTTATAGGTTCACGTTAAGGTAAAGCCTAAAATACAAGACGAGGTGAGGTGAGGCGTGGCGAGTCGATACTGGTGGAAAAGCACCATGAAACTAGAGGAGAGAGAAGACAGTTGAAAGCACAAAGAACTAGGAAGTCCCCAAACGTTTCCACGGAGACCAAGACAGGAACTTTGAAGGAGAGTTACTACAACAGCTGTGTAAGATATATGGCATTGAAAAGAGCGGCACCACACCGTATCATCCTGAGAGTAATGGGCAGTGTGAGGGATTCAGTCATACCTTGCATGACTTACTCCGTAGTAAGTGAATTAATCCAGCCAGCCAGTTGATGGAGTGTTCAGGTCATAGGTTTAAAAACTGATTTGAAGCAGACTTATCTCAGGTGTGTGTTTTAGTGTTTTTTAGTCACCTTGAACTGGTGTGCGTAGGCAAACGTGAGTGTTTTATTTGGTTTAAATTGATAAGTGTGAAGTAGTGTTTTATTCATGGCTGCCTACATCTTCGGTGACATTACTTTTAATGTATAGCTCCATACTTGCTCCCCTGTTAGAGCGGTCAAGCGCCACACCAGTTATTTCCTTTAATTGTCCCTTTAAAGGAGACATATCATGCTTTTAAATCCTTCCTTTTTACATATAAATCATACAGTTGTGGTCTATACAACGCGAAACTGCAATGCTTGGGTCTAAATTCCTCATTATTAGAGCTCCACAGGCCCCTTTTCAACCCCTTTTCTGATGCGCTTCTGAGAGCAACTCGTTTTGGGGCGGTCTCTTCAAATGCAAATGAGACACTTCATACCCCAACTCCTCTCCAGGTTGCAGAGGTGATACTCGGTTCAACGTCACCCTGTTCGGCCATCTTTGTAGTTTGATAGAACAGATACAATTATCTAGCGGCGCAGAAACTTTATATTCACACATTATTTACAAAATGTCAACAAGGGAAGATTTGTCCATCCAGCCATACATGTTGGAGCCAGAGTCGGACCCGGCGGAGCGAGATGAAAATGACGATGATGCACCTACAGAACAACGTCTTCATATGGATGTAACGCAATGGTGTGTTACTATATTTACACTAACTTCTCCATCCATGCCCACTACTACAATACTGCCTGTATTACAACGACTATTTAACACAGAAGTTACATTATAATCTATAACGAGCACACAGCGCTAACATATGAAGACGGTGCAACTGCTAATGCTAACAAAACAATGACAGGGACGTCTTATCATCACACTTTTTAGCGTTATATACAGCTTACCGAAGTGCTCTGTTCGTCGTCTCCATAGATAGAAGGAACTGACCGCTCAATCAGACCAAGTCTTTCGGCAAATCCTTCTTTATACTGGCGGAGGTTGCTGAAGCAGTCGTCCTTAAAGTGATTCGCGCACACAAAAATGACCTTACCCACAGATGTGGGTACATTTCTGTGAAAAATAAAACTCAACCAGGCACTTCGAAAAGGTTCTGATGCTGGGAGACGGTGTAACGAAGCTTGTGGGTTACTACATCCAACAACCGAACATTTCGACTTATCCTCTCGTAACTTCGGTTGGACTACAAAATCGCAGCGAGAAACAAAAATGGCGGATTGCTCGAAACGTCGATGTCCTAATTTGGCAGTTCCGCTGAGAATACTGTGACGTCATTGTTCAAAAAACGTAATAGAGAATAGAAAAATCGAAACCGATCGCAAAATATGACCAAAACAGAATATAAAGATATCAACGGAGCACCTGAAGAGACTACTTTGAACTTTTCTGTACTTCTAAACACTCTAAATATACACCAAAATGCATTTAAGGGCTAAAAAAGTGGATTTAGCATGATATGTCCCCTTTAAGTTCCAGTCAATGAATTAATTGCACTGTTTGCCTGATGTGTTTTACCTGACTTTTTAACTCTTTGATGCAATCAGCTTATTGGAGGCAAGTTGTTTATTCTCAGTCTTTTATTAAAATGTACTTTTATTCCACAGCAGTCTCTGGTTCCCGTTTACTCTGGGTCGCCTTCGAAAAACTGGTAAGGCTCACTTCTTTGAAGAGGATTACCAAAAATGATCATTTCGGTGTCAATTCCAGTTAATTTTGTCATTGGAAACACAATGGGACGGCATAACTCATGACTCACAGTGCCCTTCACCTCAAGATGGCCCCTACTGCATTATGGGCGAGTTCACATTTCCCTGTTTGATCCGGACCAGAGTTCTCTTCTTGGGCTCTCTGGGAAACGTCTGCTTCGTTTGGGCATCTGAACCGGAGCTAACAAGTGATTTCTGGTCCTCTTGAAAACGTGGATCTCAGTTCTCATGTTGTCCAGCGGGCGGGGGGAGAGGACGTCACGTAGAGCGCAATGCATTTTGGGTATTTAAAAGCTCCGCCTCCTGACCATCAGATCTCTTGTAAAATGACCCGCCCATTCTTAAATGATCGTGATTGGTGCATGGGCTCAATTCAACTTGTTTTATATAGAACCAAATACTTCAGCGCTGAGCTGCAGCGGAGAGGAGAGGAGAAATTCATTCAGAACAATCTTTTTGACAGAACCCAATAAATCCTGGTCACTGAGCTTTGAAGGAGGTTCTTGTTCTTGTTCTTGTTCTTCTTCTTCTTCTTCTTCTTCTTCTTCTTCTTCTTGTTCCAAGTCTGTTTGGCTCCTCGGTTGATCTGGAATAATGAGCTTAATACTAATGCTCACGCTGACAGAACTGCAGAACCATGAATTAATGGAAGCAGAACTTCTCCTGTCGTCACGGTGATGAATTAATATTCCAACAGGAAACACACTCACACGGAGGAACCTCCGCCTCAGAACAAGTGGATGTAAAATGTAAAGTAAAAGAAGAGCAGTGAGGAAGCTCTGCCTGGAACTGTTCTGCTGGAATAAAGTGAAAGTGACTCAGTTTCTATTGTCCCGTGAATTAATCTGCTTTATTCTCACCAAGTCAGCATTAACAAGTCAGGAAGGTTCTGGCTTTGGCTGCAGCAGCAGTGTTGCTTTGAGCTGCTGGATGTGTTTGAATTCTTCATAATCTCAGAGATTAACTGCTCCTCTATTGTAAAGTCGATTTCTTCCCGCGTGATTGGTCATACGCTGTAAGCTCCGCCCCTTTCATGTGAACGAGCACTGATCCTGGAATAAAAACTCTGGGTTAAAGTAGTGAGTTTTTAACCTGCTCCGTGTTAATGCTTATCAGAATTGCACATGTCTTGATTAACCAGGAAACAGAGGAACATCCTGGCATGTTTCTCACGGCTCCACTGAAATAAACCAATCATTCATTCATTCATTCATTCATTCCCCAAAGCGCTTTACACAATAAATCACATTCATCCATTCACACACTAATGGAGGCAGCTACGATTGCAAGGCAGTCAGTCCATCCACTCAGTGTCTTGCTCAAAGACACTTTGACATGTGGACGGGTGAAGATGGGAATTAAACTGGCAACCTTCCGATTGTGAGACAATTGCTCTATGAACCGATCCACAGGGATCCGATATGCATAATATAACCTGTCCAACAGGAAATGGTAGCCGATTTGATCATATCAGTCTCATGAAATCTATTTGGAGTTTGAATTAATCCCACACCAGGTGGTGGACTTCCTGCATGCAAACTTTTCAGGGAACCATGAGGAGGTCCGGTTCTGGATGTGGCCTGTGGGTCGGGACTCGCAGCCAAGTTGGGGAGATTGAAACTTTTCACAAGACTTTGTTTTTCTGGTCTCGGACGCGACGACAACATGTCAGTGACGGTCAGAAGGACAAACCTGGACGTTGAAACGTGCCGCACCTCATTGACTGTCCACTTCCACCAGAAACAATTGGGACCAGAACCCTTCCTCCGGCCGCTATGGACCAGAACCCTTCCTCCGGCCGCTATGGACCAGAACCCTTCCTGCGGCCGCTATGGACCAGAACCCTTCCTCCGGCCGCTATGGACCAGAACCCTTCCTCCGGCCGCTCTGGACCAGAACCCTTCCTCCGGCCGCGATGGACCAGAACCCTTCTTCTGACTACTCTGGACCAGAACCCTTCCTCCAGCCGCTCTGGACCAGAACCCTTCTTCTGACTACTCTGGACCAGAACCCTTCCTCCGGCCACTCTGCACAATGAGGTCTGGTGTTCTGAATCTGAGGTGTCGGATGTTCCTGGATCTGCTGCAGACGCTCTGCCAGTCTGGAGTCGCCGCCACTAGAACCTCTTGGTCTTTACCTCTCCACACCTTCTGCTTCTTCCGTCCATCAGTAGATCTTCTTGATACCCTCCACTTCCTCTGTCAGGCGGTGGTTTCTGCCACGTTTAGGTTTGCCTCTGTGTTTCCTCCCCCGTCTGAGGTGTCGCTCAGCCGCTCTGCCTTTGGTTCGTCCTCCTGATGTGTTTTTGGAGAAGTCAGGCTGAGGAAGCTGAGGTAATCTGAGACGAACAGACGAGAGCAGAAAGGAAGAAGCTGAAGGAGTGTGAGCGGCAGAAACCTCAGAACTCCTCCAGGCTGTCGACCGGACCATGGCTCTTCACCTGCTGATCTTCTGCTGCAGCTGCTCGCTGCTGCTCACAGGTGAGAGTTTGTGTCGCTCTGGACGCCTCTGTGAAACTCTGCAGGATGGAAACTCTGTTTGTTCCTGGTGAAGAAGATCCTCCAACAAATGGCCTCATGTCCTCACATCTGCATTTTTCTGGGTTTTTGCCCAGAATTGTTTTGAATCGAAGACGATGTCGTTGATGAGGCTCGTTATGTTTTTGAAGCTGCAGTCGGGAGCAGAAGAGGAGTCGAGTCTTTCCTCAAAGTGTTTTCTGGTGAAAGATCAGACTGTTGCGTAAAAGTGCCTCATCTTTAAATGTCTCATGACTTCCTGTGAAGAGGAGACTTGTTTGTTCCGCCGACACTTTGCTGCTCAGTTGGTGAAGCGGATCGTCCCTAAATAATGAAGTTGTTGGTTCGATGCCTCTCTGCCGCTGTCCATGTGTTGAAGTGTCCTTGGGCAAGACGCTGAACTCGCTCTCTGTTCCCATCTGCGGCGCTTTCGGCCCCGTTTACACCACAACGTGAAAATGCATCGTTTTTACCTCTTTGTTTCAGAAAAGGTTTGCGTTTACATGACGACGTTTTGAAAAACAATGTTTCAAATTGTCTTTTTAAAAACAGATAAACAGTGAAATCCTGAGATTATTAAGGTCCGCGCAGAGCTGGTCTTCACACTATTGGAATGCAAGGAATTATTTTCATTATTATTGTTGTTATACTGTCACCTACCGTGCAAACTGCTGCTTTTTGACGGCATAAACCTGCTCAAACACTTGTGAAAATTTGCACATATATCAGAAGTGGTGAAAATTATTTATATGGTCATTATCCATGTGTTTGGCAAAATGGCTCCATAGCACCCAATAGATTGTTTTCACATTTGTAACATCTGCACGAGCAACACATTTAACACATTTCACCTACGACCAAGAAACATGGTTGACACGTGTTGAGCCGCAAGAAAATAATGTTATTATTATTATTATTATTATTATTATTATTATTATTATTATTATTATTATTATTATTATTATTATCATTATTACTATTATTATTACTACTATTATTATATTATTATTATAATATTATTGTTATTATTATAATTATTATTATTATTATTATTATTATTATCATTATTACTATTATTATTACTACTATTATATTATTATTATTATTATAATATTATTGTTATTAATATTATTATTATCATCATCATTATTATTATTATTATTATCATTATTATTATTATTATTATTATTGTGTTTGCATGTACAACTATTTTCGCTTGGTATGATACAAAAATCGTTCTTATTTCTTGAAATAAGGGAACTCTGAAGAGTTCCTGACTAAGTGGTATTTTTTATGTCACAGCTGAATAAAACGGCTTTGACTTGAAGATCTTGCAAAAAAATCAGCCCGACATTTTCTGCTCCACCTGCGGCGAATACACCGTTGTTCCTGACAGAAATCCAGTCTTACCCTGCTTGTTGCGGCATAGCTCGGTTGGTAGAGTTGTTGCCTCCCATATCGGAAGGTTGCAGGTTTGATTCCCATCTCTGGCATGCCTACATGCTGAAGTGTCCTTGGGCAAGGCACTGAACCCCATACTGCCCCCATTGGAGTGACAGCGCCTTGCAGCCTCCAATGGTGTGTGAATGTATGGGTGAATGTGATGAACCATATAAAGCACTTTGGGGCTGCTCTCAGCAAAAAGGCACTATATAATATATCCATATAATAATACTATATACTATATCCTTTTACCGCTTGGTGATCAAGACAAAGCTTGGACGCCACGCAAGGCATGCACCAAGTGTCTGTGCCAAGACAAAAAGAGTTGGGATTCCTATGCCACTGACTGCTACTTCTGTACTACTGGTGTGACTGGGATCAACAGAAAGAACCAGAGTAGAGTCAAGTATCCTGATCTTGTTGTCCAGTTCTTTAGAGAACTTCCTGACATCAGCGAGGAAGATTCCTCCAGTGAACAAGTAATTGACGAAGCCGCTCGTAGGCGAGTACACACTGGCGCTCTAAGAATTGGTTCTCAGACTGCAAGTCCGTCAAAAAATATTGTAGTAGTAGTAGTAGTAGTAGTCTTTAGTTCGAATTTGTACAATGCAATTTAAAAAAAAGAAAAAAGAAAAAGAAAGTAATATACTGTACATACAATTCGAAAAGGAGTAGGTTGAAGTAAAACTTGTGTTTCCTACCCCTTTATACATTTTCAGTCTTTTGTTTCTTTTACAGTTTTATAAATGATTCAATTTGCAATCAGAACTTACATAAGCATAGAATATTTCTACTTCTTTTAAGTCTCTACAGTTTATACAAATATACAAATTTTGTCGTCAGTTTCCACATTTACATTATTTATACATATATTATCTACATTACACACAATACATTTTATATAGTTTTCATTTTTTCAAAACACAAAATATCAACTTTCATCTGGGTTCTCCTATCAAGTGGTACTCTCATATTTGTTGAGTATCATATTTTTGATTTGTTTCTTAAAAACCATTATGTTTTTTGACTCTTTAATTTCTTTCTTAAGTCCGTTCCACATATTAATTCCTTTCACTGAAATGATTCGTTCCATGAGTTTGGTTCTGAATCTGGGTTTTTTGTCCCCTGGAAACCAAGCCTGTTGTCCGATCGTGAGCACTTCTGTTGTGGCTTCTTGTTGTTGTGTTGTGGTTTTACCTGTTTGATGGCAGTCGGCCTTCATCACATCCTTTGGGCCAAAATACACTGTCAGTCGCAGTATCATTAGTTTTCATTTTAGTATTTCAGCTCTTTATCTCCTGATTATTGTGTTTCCAGATGCTGCAGCTCCACCTATCATCTATCAGCTGACCTCCACCTGTGCAGTAGAAGGCTCCTCCGTCACCCTCCCCTGCACCTTCACACCCAAGAAGTCTTTCACTGATGATGGAGGAAAGACTGTTTACCTGAAAATCATCCGAGTCGTTTGGTGCAAAAACCATCTGATCTGCCACGGCAGCACCCCGACTGTATACGACAGCAATTCTCCCGGAACAACGTCTCGTTATCAGTACCTGGGAGACATGGAGAGAAACTGTTCTCTGCTGATCAGAAACATCCAGACGTATGATGGTAGAACCTTTCGCTTCAGAATGGAAGCTAATGCTACAGAAGGACATTTTACAAACACAATAGGAGTCAAAGTCACAGTCAGAGGTGAGAACCAACATCAATATGTCACTCTGTACCTCTGGGGGGGAATTAGTGGAAGGGGGGGGGTTCCTACCACCCATATACCCCCCCACCCCCACTATAGAGCATCTTCCTCCTCTAACTTCCAGATTATAGAGCATCAGGACCCCCCCCCCCCCCCCCCCCCCCACACACACACACAATAATAACAGTGATATAAACTAAGGCTCTCCTCAGTTCCAGGTTGGGTCCAGATGGAGGTCAGCAGGTCAGGAAAACACACTGAGGTCAGAAAAGGTGGGACGGTCACACTGAGCTGCTCCTCACGCTGCACCACCCACCAGCTGGAGGTCACATGGTACAGAGATGGCCACGCCCTCTCAGAGTCTGGCCCCGCCCTCCGGCTCGGCCCCCTGACTGCAGGGGAGTCTGGGAATTACACGTGTGAGCTGAAGGCCCTTAAGAACACGGAGTCGCAGCCGTACAGCCTGAAGGTCGAAGGTCAGGAAGGTGCGTTTGATTTTCTGAAGGTTTGATGGTTCTGAGCCTCGACGTGACGCTCGGCTCCTCATGACGTCTTTCAGTGTGTCGCCTTGAGTTCTAGAGGGGAAGGAACCTTTTCTCTGCAGACCAGCGTCACTCTGCTCATTTTGTTCCCCGACTCGGTCGGTGGTCCAGAGCCACGTTAAGGTCAAATAACTCCGACAACAAGTTCATCCAGGTCTGAGACTCGCTGCGTCAACATGGCAGCTCTGGGCGAGAAAAGCAGAAGCAGAGTTTCCTAGAAAACCCTGAAGTGAACTCTGGTGTGTGAACCTGTCCTTAGTTACAGTTACTAAAGTTTCGTTGAGCTCATTGCTCTGTGCCACTGACATCCAGATTATAGAGCATCTTACTCCTTGAACATTGAGATTATAGAGCATCTTACGCCTCGAACATTGAGATTATAGAGCATCTTCCTCCCCTAACATCCAGATTATAGAGCATCGTACTCCTCGAACATTGAGATTATAGAGCATCTTCCTATCTTCCTCCTCTAACACCCGCAGTATAGAGCATCTTCCTCCTCTAACATCCGAATTGTAGAGCATCTTCCTATCTTCCTCCTCTAACATCCGGATTATAGAGCATCTTCCTCCTCTAACACCCGCATTATTGAGCATCTTCCCCCTCTAACATCAGATTATAGAACATCTTCCTCTAACACAAAGATTATAGAGCATCTTCCTTCTCTAACATCCGGATTATAGAGCACCTTCCTATCTTCCTCCTCTAACACCCGCATTATAGAGCCTCTTCCTCCTCCAACATCCGGATTGTAGAGCATCTTCCTATCTTCCTTCTCTAACATCCGGATTATAGAGCATCTTCCGCACTAACATCCAGATTATAGAGTATAGTTCAGCTAATGCTAATGCTAACACTACCATAATACAGACATACCAACATTATTAACCCCGGACATCTTAAGGAACGTAAATAATCAACTAATTTCATTTTTCTTCTTCAGTAACCTTTTAATTATTATTCTTTATGACAAGATGTCCTCAGGTGTTTAGAATCTTTATGTTTTTCATGACGACAATGTTTGATTATACGATATGAAAGGCGGGTCGGTGGTAATCCCGTCCTGGAGAACCTGAGGGAGGCGAGGTGAACGTGGACCCAGCGGCTGACAGTCGCTCCTCCACCAGGCCGCCGGCGTTTGACCTCCAGCTTGTCATCCGTTTCACGACTCTATTTTAAGGCTGAAGCGATGGTGACTCAGCCACTGCAGGAAGCGACAGAAGAAGTTAAGACAAGAACAGAAACCGACTGAAAGCCTTAACTGAAAGTCCATCCTGTGTTTTTCAGATGGTTCCTTTCCTCTGACAGCTGCTGTGACCGGCGGCGTCCTCCTGGCTGCCGTCGCTCTCGTCGCCGCCGCCGTCGTCGCCGTCGTCATCAAACGGTGGAAAACTGCCTTCAGCTTCAGTCTGCAGGATGAAAAACTCTTATGATTACATTTTATTGTCTCTGCGTCTGTTCTGCGTCTCTGCGACGCTCATGAATGGATCGTTATCAGGCTCCTGCTGAGTTTCATTAACGATCATTTGAAATGATGAATCTGTTTGTGAACAGAATTCCTGTAAAAAAAAAATAAAAAATCGACGAGCTGCTTCTGATCGCCGTCGGACCGTTTCAGGTTTAACGTGACGATTCCGACACCAACCAGCGTCAAACATCGTCTCGACCGCTAGTTTGATGTTGATTTGGGAAAAACCTAGTTTGAGGACAAAGTTTCAGATTGGCACCAGTAAGACTTTAAAACTGGATTCATCTTTTTCTCCATTTCTAAAAATATTTTTCTGAATTTTTTTGCAACACATGAAAAACAAATGACTCAGCAGGTAGAAGTTGAAAACTTCTCCAGTGCTTTCAAAAACCACGGAATTATGTCTGAATCAGGCCTGAATTAAGTCTGGAATAAGTTCGAATTAAGCCTGAATTCAGTCTGGAATTAAGCCTGAATTAAGTCTGGAATTAAGCCTGAATTAAGTCTGGACTAAGTTATAATCAAGCCTGGAATTAATCCTGAATTAAGTCTGAATTAAGTCTGGAAATAAGCCTTAATTAAGTCTTGAATTAAGTCTGAATTAAGTCTGGAATCAAGCCTGGATTAAGTCTGAATTAAGTCTGAATTAGGCCTGAATTAAGTCTGGAATTAAGTCTGAATTAAATCTGGAATTAAGCCTGAATTGAGTCTGGAAATAAGTCCAAAATGGGTCTTGAAAGTTATCCTGAAATAAATCTCAATTAAGTGTAAAATAAGTCTGAAGAAAATTTGAAATAAATCTGAAAAAAGCTTTAAAATAAGACGTGAAATAAATCTGAAGTACATTTTAAAACGTCTGAAATAAATCGGAATTAATTCTCTTCATAGGAAACGAGCAGCAGCAGACGATTCGAGAGCTGAAGAGAAACTGGTCAGTGTGTGTGTGTGTGTGTGTGTGTGTGTGTGTGTGTGTGTGTGTGTGTGTGTGTGTGTGTGTGTGTGTGTGTGTGTGTGTGTGTGTGTGTGTGTGTGTCTCAACGTGATTAATTATAAATATTTACATATAAAAAGTGTTTTAAAGTATTTTACAGAACAAAACAAGTTACGTATTTCCGGAGTATGAACACTTAAATTCTTCATTTCCTGGAGTTTCTATGAAGCCTCATTTCTCTCACCACACTTCTTTTTTAAAGTTCTGTTCTGTCGCTCCGTCTCTTTCAGCCTGAGGACGTGAGCTACGTCTCCGTCCACTTCAACCACAACAAACAAGCCAGGTAGAGGGGTGGGGGGGGGGGGGAATCTGTCATCCATCCATCCATCCATCCTCAGACTCTCACCCTCACACCGTCTCATCCTCACACCGTCTCATCCTCAGACTCTCATCCTTAGACTCTCATCTTCACACCGTCTCATCCTCACACCGTCTCATCCTCAGACTCTCACCCTCACACCGTCTCATCCTCACACCGTCTCATCCTCACACCGTCTCACTCTCACACCGTCTCATCCTCAGACTCTCACCCTCACACCGTCTCATCCTCACACCGTCTCATCCTCAGACTCTCATCCTCACACCGTCTCACTCTCACACCGTCTCATCCTCGGACTCTCATCCTCACACCGTCTCATTCTCACACCGTCTCATCCTCACACCGTCTCATCCTCACACCGTCTCACTCTCACACCGTCTCATCCTCACACCGTCTCATCCTCAGACTCTCATCCTCACACCGTCTCATTCTCACACCGTCTCATCCTCACACCGTCTCATCCTCACACCGTCTCACTCTCACACCGTCTCATCCTCAGACTCTCATCCTCACACAGTCTCATCCTCACACCGTCTCATCCTCAGACTCTCATCCTCACACCGTCTCACTCTCACACCGTCTCATCCTCACACCGTCTCATCCTCACACCGTCTCACTCTCACACCGTCTCATCCTCAGACTCTCACCCTCACACCGTCTCATCCTCACACCGTCTCATCCTCAGACTCTCATCCTCACACCGTCTCATCCTCACACCGTCTCATCCTCACACTGTCTCATCCTCAGACTCTCATCCTCACACCGTCTCATCCTCAGACTCTCACCCTCACACCGTCTCATCCTCACACCGTCTCTGTTTCTTTCCTTATTCAGACAAACCAAGCAGGACGAGGACGCCGTGATCTACTCTTCGGTCAGTGGTCGAGGTTGAAGTCCCTCCTCCTCATTCCTCATGACTTCATGAGGTCGTAGTTCTACTGCTTCTTCTCCACGCGCCTGGTTTGTGGTGAAGGTCACTGTTTCCCAAACCGTGGTTCCCGACCCAACGTAGGCCTCCATGTTAACCCAGATGAAGCAATTTGAATCAGAGGGGATGGATTCTAACTCTTCAGTCTGAATCTGACCTGAGGAGCATCTGAAGATCTATTTTAATTCATTCTTTTCGCACGCTGTTATTTTAAAATGTCAGTTCATTCACATCAGCTAAATGTAGCAATAATATCTTTTGACGTAAACTTTTTTAAAGCTAGTTTTCTACGTGAATTGTGTTGTTGTGTGATTTGACCCTGTAAATAAAGATAACTGGGAAAGAAAAGATGTTGGCTGGCGGCTCTCATTTCAGTGACATGAAACAGGAAGATGCCCTTGAAGAAAAGAGGAAAGGCTCGTTTGTAAAATAGAAAAGTTGCAAGTTGCTTTCACATGTTTTAATGTGCAGTTTACTTCTGCTTCTGTGGCTGTGAAAGAAGTCGGACGCATTGAGGAACAAAACCTACACTTTCTAAAATGATGGTCTCACTGTGTGGTTGCTGGCTTATAGACGACTTCCTGCTGAACTATTTTAGGTTTTTGTTAAGGACTTAAAGTTTCAGTTTTTATGGCGCATTCCATTTTCACACACACACACACACACACACACACACACACACACACACACACACACACACACACACACACACACACACACACACACACGCACACACGCACACACACAATGAACCTGACTAAAAGTTTAAAGAAATTACTAAAAAACTACTCAATTACATCCTTGTTTTTGACTTCTACCATCTATCTATCTATCTATCTATCTATCTATCTATCTATCTATCTGTCTATCTGTCTGTCTGTCTGTCTGTCTGTCTGTCTGTCTGTCTGTCTGTCTGTCTGTCTGTCTGTCTGTCTGTCTGTCTATCTATCTATCTATCCATCCCGTAAAACAGCTTTTATTTTGACAGGTCGCAGCAGGCGACTGAATCCTCTTCCTGGGTCAGAGGTCACCGTCCCCGCTGAAGATGGCGGCGCCCGCGGAGTTGTTTTGCTGGGAAGGAGACTGGGGTCTCCCGTCGGTCAGCACCGACTGCCTGGTGGTTCTGGTGAGTGTCCATGGGCACCGAGTTAGTACCGCCACAGTACCGGCCCGGCGGGGCCGCTCGGGGCACGGGCAGGCGCGCTCCCGACGCAACGGTGACAGCTGCTTCACTGTTAGCATTAGTATGCTAACTCACGCTCACGCTCAAATCGATTATAGAAGAAATAAAGTATGAAAGCGTGTGTGTGTGTGTGTGGGGGGGGGGGGGGGGGGGGGGTCAAACAAGATAGCTCGGAGCTGCAGAAGTCGATTAGTCGATCACATTTCACGAGTCATTAATTTTTTGGGGGAAAGTAAAAAAACAAGTCCGAAGGAAATGAATGAGTGTAAGTTCTGGAAACAACCAGCAGGTGGCAGCACCGAGTTAAACTGTTTCTCACTTTTCCACTGATCTGCCTTCAGAGAAGAAACAAGGGGAAGTGTGTGTGTGTGTGTGGGTGTGTGGGTGTGTGGGTGTGTGGGTGTGTGTGTCTCTCCTGCTTACACAACATCTGTAGAGAAAACATCATTTTTGCATTTTTGTTTTCGAAGTTTTTCATTCTGAAAACAACAGAAATACTAACGACAAAGTTTTCATGGTGGGCCACTAGCCGGTGCTGCTGTTTGTTAACTAAAATGGGGCGGTATGGCTCGGTTGGTAGAGCGGACGTCTCCCAATCGGAAGGTTGCAGGTTCAATTCCCATCCCTGTCCGGGAGCAGCTGTGGCTACCTACGTAGGTTACCACCATCGAGTATGGAGGGAATGATAAGCACTATATAAAACAATGCATTATTATAAAACTACCAAGTCCAAGTATATGGACTGGAGTTCATGACACCGCAGAGGTTCTGATTCACACTACTGAGCATGTTCTGGAGTTTGAGCTTTTTCAGGAAGTGTCGTTTTCAGAGAGTATCGTTGTGGAACCGGATCCCAGAAACACAACAAAAGTTCTGCATTTTCAGTCTACAAACATCAATTTCCTGTTTTGAGGATCTCTCTCTCTCTGTTTGTCCGTCCCCCCCCCCCCCCCCCCCCCTCCCCCCTCCAGGCCTATGCTCAGTTTGCCGGAGCTCCTCTCAAGCTTCACAGGACGTCGAGCCCCTGGCGGAGTCCGAGTGGTGAGGTTCCTCCTGGTTTGACGTTTCACAGTGCCCCCTGCTGCCCCTGCTGCCCGCTGCTGCCCCCTGCTGGACTCAGTGTGTTGTCTGACTGTCTTCAGGTTGTCTTCCTGCTCTGAGGACCGACCAGAAAGAAACTCTGTCCAGACCTGCGGACATCATCATCCACCTGCGGAAACAGGTCAGCAGCTTCCCCCGTCCCAGCATGCCTCATGACGGTCTCATGGTGGCCTCATATGGAGGTATTATTGGTGAAGAAGGTTTGTGTACTTGTTAAAGTGAATTTGTAGTTGTGTACCGTGAGTTGTGTACCTGTACAATTCTTTTCTCTCCACAAATACAACGCCACACTTACAGGAGCACAAATCCTGTTTTTCAAGTCACAGATTAAAAATACTGTAATGCTGATATTTTTCCTCCAGTTGTTGCAGTACTTCTGGTGAAAAACATATTTGTGCTCCTGTAGCGATGTGAAGTTCTTCCACACAAGTCACAGATTGTTTTCTTCAACTACAAATCACACGTCGCTGCTCTCAGCTGAGACATCTGGTGAAAAAGACGGCGCTTATCTGAGATTGACGGATTTCACAGCCAATCAGAGGAGAGGGACTTCTGACCCTCAGCCAATCAGAGGAGAGGGACATTCTGACCCACAGCCAATCAGAGGAGAGGGACTTCTGACCCTCAGCCAATCAGAGTTTGTCTGTATCGCGGCTGAGCGTTCCCGCTGCTCCAGATTGAAATCATGAGTCATAATTCATTGAATCCACAGCAGCAGAGAGGTTTTATTGTTTGAGTCCCATTAAAAAGGCCGAGTCCTCGTCCATAAGAACAAGACGAAGGTTCGGCAGAGCAGGTCCGATGTTTTCACCAGAAGTACTGCAACAACTGGAGGGAAAATATCAGCATGGCAGTATTTTAAATCTGTGACTTGTAAAACAGGATTTGTGCTCCTGTAATTAAAAATCTGTGACTTTGTGAGTGTGGTGTTGTATTTGTGGAGAGAAAAGAATTGTACAGGTACACAACTACAAATTCACTTTTACAAGTACACAAACCTTTTTCACCAATAATACCTCCATAGCCTCACGGCGGCGTGTGTGTGTGCGTGTGCGTGTGTGTGTGTGTGTGTGTGTGTGTGTGTGTGTGTGTGTGTGTGTGTGTGTGTGTGTGTGTGTGTGTGTGTGTGTGTGTGTGGGCGGGCGTGGGTTTATGAGGATTATCAGCGCTGCAGGAATGTGACTCTGACTGCAGCTTCCTGTAGTTTCATGAGGTTTTCCAGTCTGAGACACACACACACACACACACACACACACACACACACACGTGTTGTCTTACATCATGGCTAACCCATGGCATAACTACTCCCCAACCCACCATACCCCCCCCCCCCCCCCCCCCCCCCCCCCCCCCGCCCCACCACCAGTAGTCAGGTCTCTGCACCGCTGCAGCTGGAATACATTACCCAGCATGCTCTGGGGCATCTTCACACTGCGGTAGGTTATAGTGGAACCATAGTGACTCCTGAAGGAGCTCCTGTTTCTCCTCCTCAGTCTCTGTTTCTCCTCTTCAGTCTCTGTTTCTCCTCTTCAGTCTCTGTTTCTTCTCCTCAGTCTGTTTCTCCTCCTCAACCTGTTTCTCCTCCTCAACCTGTTTCTCCTCCTCAGTCTGTTTCTCCTCTTCAGTCTCTGTTTCTCCTCCTCAGTCTCTGTTTCTCCTCCTCAGCCTGTTTCTCATCT
Source organism: Lipophrys pholis (assembly GCF_963383615.2). Lineage (NCBI taxonomy): Eukaryota > Metazoa > Chordata > Actinopteri > Blenniiformes > Blenniidae > Lipophrys > Lipophrys pholis. Next base: position 30,986,260 of record NC_137639.1, on the reverse strand, counting down.
TCAGTCTCTGTTTCTCTTCCTCGGTCTCTGTTTCTCCTCCTCAGTCTGTTTCTCCTCTTCAGTCTCTGTTTCTCCTCCTCAGTCTCTGTTTCTCCTCCTCAGCCTGTTTCTCATCTTCAGTCTCTGTTTCTCCTCCTCAGCCTGTTTCTCATCTTCAGTCTCTGTTTCTCTTCCTCGGTCTCTGTTTCTTCTCCTCAGTCTGTTTCTCCTCCTCAGTCTCTGTTTCTCCTCTTCAGTCTCTGTTTCTCCTCCTCAGCCTGTTTCTCCTCAGTCTCTGTTTCTCCTCCTCAGCCTGTTTCTCCTCCTCAGCCTGTTTCTCCTCCTCAGTCTCTGTTTCTTCTCCTCAGCCTGTTTCTCCTCCTCAGTCTCTGTTTCTCCTCCTCAGCCTGTTTCTCCTCCTCAGCCTGTTTCTCCTCCTCAGTCTCTGTTTCTTCTCCTCAGTCTGTTTCTCCTCCTCTTTCTATTTAGTTTTCATCAGTTCTTCTGTGTTTCAGGTCTGATTGTGTTTCTATTGGTTCGTCACCTCCTCACAGTTCTATGTGATTGCTTGTCTGTGGCTCCTCACTCGGAGGAGGTGGGAGGAGGTGGGAGGAGGTGCAGACCTCTGAGCTCCGTTCTGGTGTTTTCCAGAAGTACAACGCCGACTACGACCTGTCGGCTAAAGAAGGAGCCGACAGCCTGGCCTTCATCTCCCTGATGGAGGAGAAGCTGGTCCCCGCTCTGGTGAGAGAACTGAACCTCCTCCTCCTCCTCCTCCTCGTCCTCCTCCTTCTGCTCTTCATCCTGAGCCTGTGCCCCGATGCAGATCTACTCCTTCTGGATCGAGCCTAAGAACTACGTGGACGTGACTCGGCGCTGGTACGCTGAGCACATGCCCTTCCCCCTCAACTTCTTCATGCCGGGCCGGATGCAGCGGCGGCAGCTGGAGAAGCTGCGTCTCCTGCGAGGAGACGAGATGCTGGAGGCCGGGGATGAGCTGGAGAAGGAGGTGAGGAGGAGGAGGAGGAGGAGGAGGAGGAGGTGGAGGTGAGGGGGAGGAGGAGGAGGAGGAGGAAACTTCCGGTTTCAGAAAACGTTCAAATTTCCACTCTGACATTCTGAAAACGATGTCCTTTTCCATGGAAACAGCAGAGATGCTGGGTCACTAGTTGGTTCTGTTGTTTGTTTTTAACTCTAAAACTAAAACTGTGTTTTGTGTGTTCCAGTTGTTCCGTGACGCTGCAGAGTGCATGAACCTGCTGTCACAGCGTCTCGGTTCACACAAGTTCTTCTTCGGAGACTCGTGAGTTCTCATCAGATGTCCATCCTGTTTTTAAACGTTCCGCTTGTTGGGTCAAGAACCTGAACTCGGAGTGTTTCCCCTCCCGACGCAGGCCCTCGTCTCTGGACGCCTACGTCTTCGGACACTTGGCGCCCGTCCTGAAGTCCAAGCTGCCCAACGGGAAGCTGCAGCAGCACCTGAAGACGCTCGACAACCTGAGCAACTTCTGCTCCAACATCCTGCTGCTCTACTTCCCCCGAGACGGCCGAGGTGAGGCTGAAAACGCTCCGTCTCCATGGAAACGGGACGAAAGGCAACTCTCTGAATCGCTGCACATGCTCAGTAGAGCCAGCCCGAACAATGTTTCATGACTCCCGGTCCAGATTCTCGTGGGACTTGGAACTTTTATTTTGACAGTCACTGTAATAAGAATTCAACTCACCACCTCGTTTTCGGTGTTAGTGTAGTTTCCATGGAAACGGACATCCTTTACAAAACGTCTAGACGAGAGAGAGAGAGAGGTAGAGAGAGAGGTAGAGAGAGAGAGGTAGAGAGAGAGAGGTAGAGAGAGAGAGGTAGAGAGAGAGAGGTAGAGAGAGAGAGAGAGAGAGAGAGAGAGAGAGAGAGATTTCATTCCTACATTTTATTGCTGTTTGTTCCATAACGTAAATTAACGACCCTGAAAATATTTCCACTTCTGATCCTTCGGCTCTTGAGATTCTTTCACACTGATGGTCCAGACGGGGAGACGGAGGCTCTGATCACATCAACCAGTCGGCGTCCGTTGTTGTAGTTTGTTGCTCAGTGATGACGTCACATGGACCAAGGCGCCCTGCGAACGCAGAAAGCCTGACTTTAGAGAAGCTCTGCCTGCAGCGTGAAGCTCCAGTGTGAGGCTCTGCAGAAAGTTCTTCCTCGTCACCTCGTCGCTTCTCTTCCTCTCCTGTTTGCAGACGGCGCCGGTCAGAAGGCGGCCTCTCCGCCGGAGGCCAGCGCCGACTTCGACCACGTCCCCAACAAGCGCCGGAAGCAGTTCCTGTCCGCCCTGGTGGCTCTGGGCGCCATGCTGAGCTACGCCCTGCTGACCGGCATGGTGTCCATCCAGCACGTCCAGCAGGGGGCGCTGGAGGAGCCGCCCGACATTCAGCCGCTCGGCAACCACGAGGACGAGGGAGACGGCTGAGGGCCACCGAGCACCCGCCGGTAACGGGACTCCTCAGAGGGGTGGGGGGGTGGGGGTGGGGGTGGGGGTGTTAGAAAACAAAGTACCCACTCGAGCAGTGAGTCGGTGCTGCTGGTGTGTGTGTACAGAAGTGATTAAAAATTTACTCTTTAGTGGCGTAACTTGCATTTTTTTTTTTTATGGATTCCGACGTGAGTTTTAGATAATATGGTGGCAACACACACATTGCACACACTGCTCTGTAAATACACACACACACACACACACACACACACACACACACACACACACACACACAGTGCTACTATTGTCACTGCAAATTTACTCGACTTTTCTTAACTTGTTCCAGTAAAATCACTGAATTCTATTTTAAAGAATTTACTGAGCTTTTCTGTCTTCAGCAGTTGTTGAGTTTTAAAAGGCTTCAGAGGTTGATCCGGGTCCTGGTCCCGGTCCCGGTCCCGGTCCTGGTCCTGGTCCTGGTCCTGGTCCCGGTCCCGGTCCCAATCCCGGTCCCGGTCCAAGTTCCGGTTGGATCTCCCGTCTTTAATTTCAAAACTTCTCTGATAAACAGAACTAAAAAATTTTGATTATTGAAAAGTTTTCAGTTATTTTTACACTTTTTACATCTGAACTGAAAAGTTTAGCCTTTTTTTCTTTTTTTAACTTTTGATGATTTCAATCAACTCCATAAAAATCAGGAAGAAAATCTTTTGAAATTCTCATTGAGATTCTGTATTTTAGATTTTCTGGCACTGTAAGCTAAAATCATGTAGAATAAGACAAAAAATGTTAAAAAATCTTGTGTTATTTTTAAGAAATGTAAAATATCTGTAATTTTTACTGTTTTAAAGATTTTAAAGACCTTTTCCATCATATTCTAGTTTCCGGAGCTGGACTTGAAGTCTTTCCATCCGCTACAATAACGACGCAGCCAATCGGATCAATTATCAGACTGAAGTCCAATATGGAATCAAATAAGGAGGTATTTTACCTGGTAATGATAATTGATTCCTTCAAATTCACACTAAGCCTGATGCCACATATACGTTAGAAATGAATATTTAACAAAAAAGTAAACCTGTTGACCGCTAAAGAGAGATAATAAATGATGTAATTGAAATGAATGGAGTTGTTGTTGTTTTCCTGGACGCTGCTGCATTTTTTTATTCATCTGTTCCATGTTCAGAGCATCAAATCTCATTTTTCCATTCCAATAATGCGTGTATTATTGTTTTGTTTTGACGATCAATCATTTTTTACCCACAAGAGAATCCAGTCCCGAGCTGTAACTTGTGTGAGTTGATCAGACTGAGATGTAGAAAACAGTGTCGTCGGCATAGAGGCGAATCGGACGCTGTTTGAGTTGTTACACGATGGAGAACAGAAAAAGTTTCCCTCCAGATGAACTTGTTTTGTTGCATTAATGTTCCGTTTGTGTCTCTGAGAAACAGAGATAATGAAGAACTGTGTTATTTAGCAGTTTGACACAGACTAAAACTAAAAGGAAGCCGTGCGAGTGACGCTGTTGGGTTTGGACCAACACTCATCAACATTATCCAAATCCTTTGGAAAAATCAAACAAACAAGGTTTTCTGAGTTTAATAGTTTGAGAAGAACATAAATCTTCCTGAGAAATCTGAGTAAAACCAACAGGAATGGAAGAGAGCAGCGGTTGACAATGTTGAGAGGTTTTAGAAACAATTACACAAGTTGATTTATTTTCATCAAATAAAGTCTGAATACCGAGTTTTTCTGGTTTGTTGCCTCAATTCACCCAGTTGCATGAAAACAGGATTTATTTATCTTTAATCTAAACCTTTTCTTTTACAACACTAAGTTCGAAGTCAAGCTACAAACAATGAGTGATAATTCAGAATGAGAAAAGCGTGTCACCAGCAAAGAAAAGAGCAACATAAGATCTCAAACGAAGTGGGCTTGAGGCTGTACCTTGGGGAACACCTTACCGATTCAGAGGCTGAGAAACAAAGCTGCTCAAATCTTTGGAAACAATCACACACCAAACGGTGGAAGGAACTGACGTTACTGAGTCTGTGGGTTTGTGTTTTTTCTTTCTTTTCATAAATTTCACAGTGAAATGTGACGTTTCAGTTCTTCTCGTGAAAACACTGGAAGAACGAGACGCCGTTGTCGTTCGCAGGATGGAAACTATGGTTTCTGTGTCTTTGGCTTCATGAAACGCCCCCACCCACCCACCTACTCCTCCCCCCACTTCACCCCCCCCCCCCACCCCCCGACCCCGGGACGTACAGCTGCACATGACGCCACCACACTGGAATCCCGGCCTGGTTCCTGCTGTCGTCCCTCCTGCTCCCAAATTAATGAGCTGAATTCCTCCCTCTCTCTCTCTCTCTCCCTCTCTCCCTCTTGCTCTCCCCCCTCACCTGCTGTTAAAAGCAGGTTTCCATGGCAATGCTTCAGGAGCAGAAACAAACAAGAGTTGGGAGAGGATGAAGAAGATGAGGAAGAGGAGGGAGAGACTGAACACTCTCTGTTTAAACCCTCACCCAGATGTATCGGTGCTGCAGTGGTTAGCACCGTCACCTCACCGTCAGAAGGTCTCAGGTTTGAGTCTGTGTGGAGCTTGAAGGGTCTGTTTCCACGACAATGGTGAAAACAACTTACTGGAAACACTGCTCCTGGTCACCAACATGCGAACTACACCGTTTTTTCAGTGTTTCTGCCGTTGCCGTGGAAACGGATATTGTTTTCAGGACATTGCCTTGTTCAGGCGAAACTTTTCTGAAACAAAAACGCAGAAACTATGAGATTTTCACTTGAGAAGTCGTGGTGTAAACGGGACCTGATCTCCACAGATCTTTAATATTTAATTCTGACTGAACCAGATGTTCGTCGTTAATAGATCCAGATGTTCTCGCCAGCAGCCTGAAGACTTTTAACTTCTTAAATGGAAAAATTAGATGATAAACGTTTAATTATCCAGAATAATGAAAAGTGTTTATTCAGTTCTGCTTGTTTAAAGCCAAGTAATTTAAGTTTTTGTTGTTTTTCTGGACTTGATTAATCGGTGCGCGCGCTCCAGCGTGTCGCCTCTGTGCGCACTAGCCGCTCGGTGCGCGCGCCTCCAGCGGTTTCCAGCTGCGCTCGTGGACGCGCCCGTTAGTTTCCCCTCCTCCGGGTGTCGGTGGGAGGTCGGTGGGTGGACAGCGGCTCCTCTCTCTCCCTCGGTTCTCGGCTCTGCGCTCCAGCGCCTCCAGGTTCGGTTCTGCTCCGGTAGCCGCCCCCTCACCCCCTTCCGCTGACAGCCTGAGCCGGTTCATCCGAGTCCCGGGTCCTTGCGCTCCCTGTGAAGCCTGCAGAGCCTGTTCTGGTTCGGTGGAGACTGCCCTAGGTACAGGATGGGTTGGAGCGTCCCGGTCCTGCTGTCGGTCCTGCTGTCGGTCCTGTGCGCGCGGCTCGCAGTGGGAGTACCGGACGGAGCGGACGTCCAAGGTAACGGAACCGGATCAGCAGGTCCTGATTTCAGTACTTTTACTTGAACACACGTGTGAAGTTCTGGAGGTTCGGTTGTGGAGGAAACATTCATCAGCTGTGAGTCATTAAGAGGCGCAACTTGTGCGGGTGCCAGGCTGGAGGAAATCCTTTCAGCTGAAATCATCAAACATCACAACTCGACAAGTGTTGAGCTGAAAGGACTCGATAAAGACTCCAAAATAGACAAGAAACTTAACATTCTGTGTAAATGTGTTTTTTTAAAGAAAACATTTCCAGTAGATCCAGAACCCTACAACTCAACAAGTAAAAATTACAAGTGAAAGCACATTTCGTTTCAGAACTGTTTCGCACTTTCACTGAAAACGATGTAGTTTTTATGTTGATCCACTAGTTGGCGCTGTTTTTAGTTTTAGTACTGAATCCTACACACAGATGCAGCAGAGAGCAATGACCTCTAAACATTAACACTGGGAGTTAGATTGTTATTACGGTGACTGTCAAAATAAAACTACCAAGTTGGATCATTATTACGGTGACTGTCAAAATAAAAGCAGCGAGTCCAGGAGAATATGGACTGGGAGTCATGACGCCACGGGAAAACTTTGTTCTGATTGGCTCTACTGAGCATGTGCAGAACTGCTCGTTGCTACGTCCGTGAAGCACAGTAGCAGTGTTCCTCCATCAACAAGGTGATGGAGTCTGAGTATTTTTGAAAAGTTCCATCGTGTGAGCTATTTTCAAAAAGTTGTGTTTTCAGTATCTCCAACGAAACAACGAAAGTCCTGTGTTTTCGCTGAAAATTGTTGCCATGGAAACGGGGCCCCAGCGGTTTGATGTCTTCGCTGCACATTTTCATCCGTCCCAGACATTTTGAAAGACGAGAGCCGCGGGAGAAATCTTTAGGCTCTAAATCTTTAGGCTCTAAATCTTTAGGCTCTAAATCTTTAGGCTCTAAATCTTTAGGCTCTAAATCTTTGGTCCTACGTTGGGCCGTGAGACCTGTTTAAAGACGGCTCGTTGTCATGGCGACCAAGGACGACTTGGGAGAAAAAGTGCCAAAAATGTGCCGCCGCTGCAAACCAACTAACCGATAGAAAAGCAGTTTGAAACGACGTGCCGACCGGCGCCACACTGGCACTGAAGCTGCTTTGCGGCTACGTTGGAAAAACGCGTCAAAAACACTTTGTTGTGTTTTTTTGGGCGATTTCTCTCCAAACACATAAACTTCCCAGGGGCGAGATTCTGTTCATGTTCCGCTGGTTTCTCTTTCATGGAAGGATGGAACGCGTTCATGACGTTTAATTCTTGTTTTTATCGTTCGATCTGGACGTAGAAAAGCTCATGTCATGCCTAAACCTTATCTAGATTTGTGTCGTACAACGAGGCTAGCTGCAAACCTTAATTCTTTAACGATTGTTAAAAATCGTACGGCGTGTAGCAGACACAAGTGGCGGGCGTTGCGGCGCCTGATCGTGGCGGTTTTGCGATGGCACGTCTGATGGAGACTTTCTTTAACTATAGCTAAACTCGGTAGAGCGCGGACCTTCGCCAACGCCATGTTTGTTTGTGGAACAGAGTTAGCATCACCCGCATGTTAGCCGTTAGCTCATATGGATGCTAACTAGCATGTCAGGTAGCTACATCACTGAGCAGGGAGCGTCTCCATGGCAACAGACGCTGATCTCCTTTGATCTCCATGAGGTGCCTCCCTCATCCGGGACATTTTTTCACAGTTTCTTGGGATTTATTCGGAAACGTTTCGCCGCGAACGTCCCAGAATCGAACGGACTGGTCCTTGATGATGACAAATCATCCGTGAGGATTTCAGACAATTTGGGGGAATAGTTGTTTTGTTTTTCAAAAAGTTGGTAAAATACAGAATGCATGCAAACTAAATAGTAAATACAAGCACTTCACCCCTACTTTTGCTGTGCCTGGGTAAACATGGAGCTTCAGAGAGGATGTGGAAGTTGAGGTTTCCTCTGAACGGTGGCCGGAGTGAGTGAGTGTGAGCTACTTAATGGGTTCCAGGTTTGCAGACCCTCCAGGGACGCCGGGCCTCCGTCTCCATCTGCTACTGATGAGGACGAGGCGAGCGGCAGCAGGACGGAGGAAGCCACAGATTATCAGAACTCCTGTTGTTCCTCCTCCAGCAGCTTGGGAGTCTTTCATCTCCCATCATTCATCTGATCCTGAGTCTTTCAACACGGAGAACACCGTTCCATTACAGGTTTTCTAAAGTTCAGGATTAATGAAGTCGAAAGTTATTGATTTAAAAAAAAAAAAAAAAAAAAGCTGGAAAACTGCTGCTGGAAGTCGTCCAAAGAGGGAAAGACCAAGATGTAATTTCACTCATTTGATCTGTTTCCTTTATTTTTTTCACTCAAATCTCAGAGGTCAAAGGAAATTTTGTGTAATTTCCAGTAGACATGTCGGTATTTCTTGGTAGTAACTGACATGGATGAACCAACAAAACAAAAAAGTGTCTCGACGATATATTCTGTTCGTGTTTTTGTGGTTAGAAAGTGAAATTTTGGATCTGATTTTCTTCACCACACCATCTGTGGAGCTTTTCTACCTTAAGATAAATAAAGTTTCATTTAATACATTCACTGGTTGATTTCAGATGTGATTCTTCAACCTTTAACAGCAAATTAACATATTTCACACACGATACTGAACAAATTGTACTTTGACAGTCACTATAATAACAATCCAACTTGGTAGTTTTATTTTGACAGTCACTATAATAACAATCCAACTTGGTGGTTTTATTTCGAAAGTCACAGTAATAACAATCCAACTTCGTGGTTTTATTTTGAAAGTCACCGTAATAACAATCCAACTTGGTCTGTACACTAGAACGTCCGTGTTCTCCCATTGTTAGTGTTTAGAGCTTGTTGTTTTCTGCTTCATGTGTGTTTCAGTACTAAAACAACAGCACCAACTAGTGGCCTGGCATGTAAACTACATCGTTCGCAGCGTCCTGCCGTCGCTGTGTAAATGTGAAGGTTTTCTGAAACACATAAAAATTATGAGTTTTCACCTGAAACATGTGAACGTGTCGTTAGAGACGATCTTGAGGCAACGGAGACCTGAGATCTCGGTGATGCTGCCATGAAGGCTAACTTCCTGGTTGCTATCAAACTAGCCTCAAAGTCAGGGCGAGTTTGTACACCCAGAATGCAACAGCTGTAGAGGTTTCTGGACATTTCACTGCATTTTGCAGCAGAAGGTTTCATGAAAATGGGCTTCATGTTGAGATTGGACTAATTTTCCGTAGGAATTGTTTGGTTCCGCTAAAATATAATGCTTTCATCAGGTGTAAAAGGAAGTTTGAAGTCAGGATGAAGTCAGACCTCTGAACTAAACAAGTATTCCAGCCCTGGTCTTCTGGTCTTCAGCCTCTCTGTCCTCCGCAGTGATTGAGGTTCTGGGCCTCCAGGACGCCAAGCAGACCGTGGCGGCGGTGGAGAAGCTGTCGGCCGGTCTGAGCACGGTCAGCGACATCTACATGGTGTCCACCTTCAGGCTGCCGTCCAAGCTGGGCGGCGTGCTGCTGGGCCTCTACAGCAAGCAGGACAACAGGAAGTACCTGGAGCTCGCCGTCATGGGCAAGATCAACAAAGGTGGGCGGCCGTTCAGCGAGTTTCCAGACGTCCTCCGTCAGCCCGGGGCGGTCGGCGGTGGGGTGGGGGGGCATGATGGTAATGATGCGGAACGTTTCCATGGAAACGTGGAGTCTGCGGTCTGAGTGTTTCAGTCAGTGGAAACAGGAAGCCTCGGTGACGGCGTCCAGCAGAACCTGGAGAAATCCAGGAAACACTTCGTCCCCACAACAGTTTCCGTGATGTGAAACGACGTGAGACGTTTTAGATCCACCGTCAAACTGAAAGTCGCTTCTACAAACTGAGACAGGAGTACTGTCAGGAAATGTAACTAAGTTACAATCACCGGAGTCTGTGTGCTCATCTGCTGTCTCATTCAGTCCGCTGTTAGCTTTAGCATTAGCAGAGCTGCTATTTATCTGTCCTGCTCACTGTTATCTTTAGCATTAGCACACCTGCTGTCTGTCCTGTGCACTGTTAGCTTTAGCATTAGCAGAGCTGCTACCTCCATCATGCTAACTGTTAGCTTTAGCATTAGCAGAGCTGCTATTTTTCTGTCCTGCTCACTGTTATCTTTAGCATTAGCACACCTACTGTCTGTCCTGTGCACTGTTAGCTTTAGCATTAGCAGAGCTGCTACCTCCATCATGCTAACTATTAGCTATAGCATTAGCAGAGCCACTGTCTTCCAATGTTCTCCTTGCGTGATGTCACTGCTAGCTTTAGCATTAGCAGAGTTGGCGTCGCTCTCTGTTAGCATTAGCCACTTTTAGCATAGAGCAGTCAGTAAAGGAATGAAGCCAAAAAAGACCAGAGCTTCAGTTCCTCTGAAGTGGCAGCAGCCGCTCTGCGAGTCGTGGAGTTTGTTGAACTTTTGTCGTCGTGAATCGTCTCCCGCCGTGTGACCACAGATTTGATAATAAATCCATCCAGCCGTCTTTCATCCGTCTGAAATGACACACTCGTTCCTGCAGTGGGACAAACTGTCGGGTTCGAACACGAAGCGAACCAGACCACAGATTACGTTTCTCGTCTTCGGAGCTTTGACTCAGCGGGGAGCCGCGAACACAGACTTTCATGTGTTCAGATTCCTCGGAGACTCTCTGGATCCGATGTTTCCACTGAGTGAAATAATCCAAAGCCACAGACTCCACGTGTTCATGGAAACCTCCAGCTGCTGCATCTTTTCCATCAAATCAGCATCAGTGGAAACTCAGGATTGCCAGTGGAGTTTTCTTTTTTTTTTTGGTTTAAATATAAAGGAAAGTCGGAGACGGTGGTTGATTCCAGAGAAGCGAGACTTTGAGCTGAAGGAAGATTAATCGCGTCACGAGTTCACTGTGTCACCAAAACCCAGATAAATGGAGCTGAAACTCAAACCCTGGAACTGACTCTGACCTCTGGATCGCTCCGACGATACTGAACTCTGGAAGCAGCTTCTGCTTCACAACTTTTCTCTTCAGCTTTGATTTGCAGGTTTCATCTAGTGTGTTGGGCGTTTTCTGCCGTTTCTGTAACGAAACCGTTTTCGGTTGAAATGTTGCGTAAACGGGGCCTCGGGGTAACCTAGCTACGCGCACGGGGAACGGTAAGCAGCCACAGTGAACGTGGAGCCGAGGGGTCAAGGGTCATTCTCAGTGGTGACCTCCGCTGTGGGATTAAAACCTTAAAGTTTACCTTAAAAAAATTATTTCATTCAGGACATCTTGGTACCTTGTAGTACAGGATAAGTATTTATCGTGAGTAGTAGCAGACGGCTAGCTGATAGCATGCTAACTTCCTAACGTCAGTAGAAACGTCCGCAGAAAGATTGTTGTCCAGTCAGTTTGAATCAAAGTGAATCTATTTTTATTTCTGGGGCGCATGTTTGTCCTGAGCTGGTCTTTGGGGTCCTGATGTGGTCTTTAGAGTCCTGGTCTGATCTGGTCTTTAGAGTCCTGATCTGGTCTTTAGAGTCCTGGTCTGATCTGGTCTTTAGAGCCCTGGTGTGGTCTTTAGAGTCCTGGTCTGATGCGGTCTTTAGAGTCCCTGTCTGATCTGGTCTTTAGAGTCCTGATGTGGTCTTTAGAGTCCTGGTCTGATGCGGTCTTTAGAGTCCTGGTTTGATCTGGTCTTCGGGGTCCTGCTCATGAACTGGTTCTGGCTGTTTTTAATTGAATCACTTCTTCCTCCTGATGGAGTCCAGCTGCTGAGCTTCTGTTTCATAAACCCACTCCGTGTTTAGTGTTTTGGTTCAGCGTGACCTTTGACCTCCGACCGGGTCTAAAGTCCTCCAGTCCGTCGCTCAGACCATCGGAGCGGATCGGACGACGGTCCGGGAACGTTTTGACGGGAGGATCTGCATGTTTCCGACATGAGACAGGGAAATGATTTCATCCAGCAGTGATGTCACCACAACAACACGCCGCGGCTCGACTGTCAGATGTCGTAAACACTCGGGAAGATTCCCAGAACTACAACGTTCCCTTAAAGCTACAGGACGCAAGAATCTCAGTCCAAAACCTTCAAAAGCAAACTGAAGATTTAAGGAAGGTTAAGGAAGATTTAGGTAGATAACCAGGTCATGAGCTAATCAGCTAACCAGTTAACCAGCTAATCAGGTAACTAGCTAACCAGGTAATGTGCTAACCAGATAACAAGTTATTCAGGTAATCAGCAAACCAGGTAACCAGCTAATCAAGTAACTAGGTAAGGAGTTAACCAGGTCATGAGCTAATCAGCTAACAAGCTAACAAGCCAATCGGGTAACTTGCTAACCAGGTAATGAGCTGACGAGCTAATCAGGTGGATCAGTCCTGTAATACCACAGTTTACCAGCAGGGGCAGTAACCAGAAGTTAGATCTATTATGTCTCCCTCATGAACCTGATTTTCTTCCTCTTCCTCTTCCTCTTCCTCTTCCTCTTCCTCTTCCTCTTCCTCTTCCTCTTCCTCTTCCTCTTCCTCTTCCTCCTTCTCTTCCTCCTCCTCCTCCTCCAGTCCTCCTCCGGTACATGCGAGCTGATGGGAAGGTCCACACGGTGAACCTCCAGAACCAGAACCTGGGTGACGGTCGGACACACTCCATCATCCTGCGTCTGGGCGGCCTCCAGCGTGACCTCATGACCTCGGAGCTGTACGTGGACTGCCGGCTGGCCGACTCCAGCCGGGGCCTGCCCCACCTGGTGCCGCTGCCCCGGGAGGCCGACATGGTGGAGGTGCGACATGGACAGAAGGCGTACGCTCGGCTGCAGGTGAGGGAACCGCAACCGGCTGCTCGGATGACAACGTGTCGTTAGCTACTCCACATCACAACTTCATCGTACTTATTAGTTACCACTTCAAAAAGTTTTTCACCCTGGACTCTCTCTGATTAATCAAACCTGCCAGGTTAAGATTTAGGCCCCATTTACAGCATTTTTAAGAGGATCTTCATTTCCACAGAGACACTAAACATAATGTAGTTAACATGTTGGTCCACTAGTCAGTGCTGTTGGTTGTTTTTGTAATGAAACGACACACAATGGGAGAACACATTCTAGTGGACAGACCACTTGGATTGTCATTACGGTGACTGTCAAAATAAAAGTACCAAGTTGGATTGTCATTACGGTGACTGTCAAAATCAAAGTACCAAGTCCCAGTTGGAGCGTTTTATCAAAAGTTGCATTATCACGAGCTCCGATCGTTATTTTTACTTGAAAACGTTGCGCAGCAGTTTCTTATGCTAATGCCTCACAGGAAGTCACCCACAGTGATTCTGACTTCTCTCCCGGTCAGGGGTCGGTGGAGTCCCTCCGGATGGTTCTAGGGGGCAGTGTTGCTAAAGCCGGATCTCTGACGGACTGTCCGTTCCAAGGAGACTCATCAGCCTACAACACAGGTGAGCTCACCTCAGAAACACCCCGAAGCGACCACGTCCAGCACTTTTAACTCATGACCCAGTGTTTTCTTCCAGTGAACGGGGAGGTGAACTCCATCCTGGGTGAGTCTCGTTCCTTCACTCAGAACGATCAGAACGTCACGGCTCACCTGGAATACGATCACCAACAGCTCCTCTCATCATCTGACAGGTGATCATACCAAGGCCCTGATTGGACAGCTCATCATCTTCAATCAGATCCTGGGGGAGCTGAGACAGGACATCAGAGAGCAGGTGAGACGGCAGAGGACAGGTGAGACAGTAGAGGACAGGTGAGACGGCAGAGAACAGGTGAGACAACAGAAGACAGGTGAGACAGTAGAGGACAGGTGAGACGATAGAGGACAGGTGAGATGATAGAGGACAGCTGAGACCGTAGAGGACAGGTAAGACAGCAGAGAACAGGTGAGACAGCAGAGGACAGGTGAGACAAAAGAGGACAGGTGAGACGATTGAAGACAGGTGAGACGATAAGAGGACAGGCGAGACAATAGAGGACAGGTGAGACGATAGAGAACAGGTGAGACAATAGAGGACAGGTGAGGCAGGAGGCGGGACGTAGTGGACGCTGTGTCTTTAACGCCTGGACTCGTCCTCAGGTGAAGGAGATGTCTCTGATCAGAAACACCATCCTGGAGTGTCAAGTCTGCGGTGAGTCGCTCTGCTCAGGAAACCCTGACTTCTGAGGACCTGATTGAAGACTCTGTGTGTGTGTGTGTGTGTGTGTGTGTGTGTGTGTGTGTGTGTGTGTGTGTGTGTGTGTGTGTGTGTGTGTGTGTGTGTGTGTGTGTGTGTGTGTGTGTGTGTGTGTGTGTGTGTAGGGTTCCACGAGCCACGGTCCCGCTGTTCTCCTAATCCCTGTTACAAAGGCGTCCCCTGCATGGAGAGCCTCCATTACCCAGGATTCACCTGTGGCCCGTGTCCACCTGGAACCAGCGGCAACGGCACACACTGCAGCGACATCAACGAGGTAACAACAACACAACAACAACAACACTGTAACAACAACAACAACAACACTGTAACAACACAACAACCACCACACCACAACAACACCAGAAAACAACTGCAACATTCAAACAACACAAACAGCGACACAACAACATCAAAAATAGCAAAACAACTTGACAAAACAACTACTTCACCCGTCTCCACCCGTCTCCACCCGTCTCCACCCCCACCCACCCCCACCCACCCCTCCCCCAGTGTGAACTGCAGCCATGTTTCTCCCCTGACGCCTGCGTCAACATTGTGGGGGGGTTCAGCTGCCAGCCGTGTCCTCCGGGCCTGTGGGGAGCGCCGCTGGTCGGTACCGGTCTGGATTACGCCAAGACGCACAGACAGGTGAGACACGTTCAGGTCAAAGGTCACGACGTGTGAGGGCGAAGCAGGCGGAGGCACACTTGTTTCTTCAACCTGTGTGTCTGGATATACAGAGTGCGCTTGTTTCTTTTACCTTAATGCTCCTGATTCAGGATGAACGGAAACAAATTCACCTGTAGGAAAAACTCACTCAACATGCACTACAATGTCTCATTACTGCCCCCCAGAGCATAAATGTGGCCCTGCAGACAGCCCATGTTCTCCTTTAAAGTCGGTTCCTGTGTTTCTCAGGAGTGCACCGACATCGACGAGTGTCTGGAGCTGCCGGACGCCTGCGTTCAGAACTCGGTGTGCATCAACACCGTGGTAAGTCCAAACGCCTCGCCACCACAGGGGAGGAGGAGAACCTCCTGCAGGTGTTTCAGGGAGATGGCGCCCTCTGCTGGCTGAGCTGCAACAACACGTCGACCAGGACTCTGCTGCCTTCACAGACATAACGCACGTTTTCAACATTGTCCACCAAAGTCACAAAACATATTAATGCTCTGAAATGAAGAAAAGAAACATCTGAGGCTGCTTGGTGAAGTGTCGCCGGTACAGTTCAGCCCAATTTCAGCTTTTAAAACAATTTCGAGAGATTCTCCCTTTGTTTTCATGGATTTTCTTGCTTTAGTCATTTGGATCAGATCTGGGAATTTGACCTTCTTTGGCTTTTCAGCTGTTTGTGGTTTATATATTCTAAACCTGTTTAAACCCGCTGGGCGTTTCCTGATGGCTTTAGATATACCAGGAACCTTTGTCTTTTTTCTGTTTCATTCTCAAATTTTTGCTTCTTTTGTTTTTCATTTTTGTTTTTATCTTTTGTTTTCAATTTTCCTCCCTTTTTTCTTCATTGAAATTTTTTTCCACTTCTTTTTTCCTTTCTTTTCTTTTTAATTTTTCTTTTCCTGATTTCAAGTTTTAATCGTCTGAGTTTGACAGTTCTCCAAGTATATTATCTTTCGCAAAAACTACTCATCCGATTTGCATGAAATTTTCAGGGACCGATCGATTCCATTTTGGGACATTAACAGCTAAACATTCCCCAATAAATCCCCAAAAACTACACGTTGGCGAAGGTCTGCGCTCTACCGAGTGTAGCTCTATTTTATTGTCGTTTTATTTTATGCTTTATTAGCATTTCCATCCCTCCTGGCTCTTTTATGTTTCAACTTATTTATCCATTTTTATCCTGGAAATTCAGCCATTTTTGAAATCCAGTTTGGAATAAACATTGTTTATTTCTTCATGCCGTCTTTATCGTTTCTGCCTGAACGGAGGATCACGTCTCTTCTCTTCTAGGGTTCCTATAAATGTGGAGGCTGTAAACCTGGTTTCCTCGGTAACCAGACGACCGGCTGCTTCCCCAGGAAGTCCTGTGCAGCGCTGACCTTTAACCCCTGTGATATCAACGGCCACTGTGCCATGGAGAGGAATGGCGAGGTGTCGTGCAGGGTGAGGAGACCATCGGACACAGGTTCAGTCACAAGTTACAGGTTCACGCACAGGTTCAATCACAATTTACAGGTCCAGTCACAAGTTACAGGTTCAGTCACAAGTCACAGGTTCAGTCACAATTTACAAGTTCGCTGACAGATTCAATCACAAGTTACAAGTTCAGACACAAGTTGCAAGTTCACGCACCAGTTACAGGTTCAGTCACTAGTTTCAAGTTCACTCACAAGTTACAGGTTCACTCACAGGTTCAATCACAAGTTACTGGTTCAGACAAAAGTCACAGGTTCAGTTACCAGTTACATGTTCAATTTCAGGTTCAGTCACAAGTTCAGTTACAAGTTACAGGTTCAGTTATTCAGCTGAGAACCAGAAATGGAGGCAGGACTCCAAAGATAAAAAAATTTATAAAAAAATAAAACGCAGTCTGAATGGTTGTGTGTGTGTGTGTGTGTGTGTGTGTGTGTGTGTGTGTGTGTGTGTGTGTGTGTGTGTGTGTGTGTGTGTGTGTGTGTGTGTGTGTGTGTGTGTGCGTGCGTGTGTGTGTGCGTGCGTGTGCGTGCGTGTGCGCGTGCGTGTGCGCGTGCGTGTGCGTGTGTGCGGGCGTCCAGTGTAACGTGGGCTGGGCAGGTAACGGGAACACCTGTGGGATGGATACGGACATCGATGGCTACCCCGACCGTTCTCTTCCCTGCATGGACAACGACAAACACTGCAAACAGGTGAGTCTCCGTCCCATCATGTACCTGGGCGCATCAGGTCAGGTGACTCGGTGAGTTGACCCGTCGTGCCGTCCCTGTGCACCAGGACAACTGTGTGCTCACTCCCAACTCGGGTCAGGAGGACGCTGACAACGACGGCATCGGAGACCAGTGTGACGAGGACGCAGACGGAGACGGCATCAAGAACGTGGAGGTACGAGGTCACTTGTTACATGACACACATCACCTGTCACCTGGTACATGTCACCTGGTACATGTCACCTGGTACATGTCGGACATCACCTGTCACCTGTTACATGACGAATCACATTTTTCCTGTCAATAGTCGCCAGTTACATGTTACTTCACCTGCTATCTGTCACATGCAGCTATGATGTCATCAACTGGTCATGTGACCTGTCCTGTAGGATAACTGTCGCCTGGTGCCCAACAAAGACCAACAGAACTCGGACAGCGACTCATTCGGAGACGCCTGCGATAACTGTCCCACCGTCCCCAACAGCGACCAGAAGGACACGGACAGCAACGGCCAGGGCGACGCCTGCGACCAGGACATCGACGGAGATGGTGAGAGACCGCTGGACGGCAGGGGCACATGGGAACCTGGGAAACAGCTGGGAAACATGTAGCAACCAGCTAACACTAAACATGTAGGTACCAGCTAATGCTAACATGTAGCTACCAGCTAACACTAAACATGTAGCTACCAGCTAACAGTAAACATGTAGCTACCAGCTAATGCTAACATGTAGCCACCAGCTAACGGTAAACATAGCGTCTGTGTTCAGGAATCCCAAACGTCCTGGACAACTGTCCGAAGGTGCCGAACCCGATGCAGACGGACAGAGACCGAGACGGGGTTGGAGACGCCTGCGACAGCTGCCCTGAACTCAGTAACCCGATGCAGGTGGAGTCCAAATGCCCGACATATCGACTGAGTCCAGCGGAACCCGCCATAAGACATAGAATCTTACAAAGATTAGAAATGAAACAATTAAAAGATGTTTCCTGGTTTGCGCTGACAAAAGTCAAGTCGACAGTTTTTTAGTTTCCAGCTGTTATTATATATTAAAATAAAGTGGTGCAAAACCGTTTGTGACCACTAGATGTCACTGCACCATAAAACTACATTTCTGAGGTATTAGACTGAGAGAAAAGCCCGACGACCGGAGGAACAAATTCACAGAAAGAAAACTGAAAGATAAATATTAATTCTTTGACTCGTCATGAAACATTTTTTGACACATGTGGCTTCTTGTCCAGAACATCTGTTTATCCGTCGGGGGTCTCAGTCTGTCTCCTCTCTCTGCTTTCAGACGGACGTCGACAACGACCTGGTCGGAGACGTTTGTGACACCAACCAAGACACGTACGTCACAATCGTTCTACACCTTTCAGATTCTCTCTTTGTTCAGGAATGTTTCTTGAGTGTCTGACGCCGGGCCCGAGGCGCTGGTGGGTTTGACGAGGCGCGTCAACGAGGGTTCAGGCGTTCTGAGCCGTCGTGGTGTAAACGTGGTTCTAGTCACTACTGACTCGTGACCCGGGCGTTTGACTGTCTGCAGCGATGGAGACGGACTCCAGGACAGCAGGGACAACTGTCCCGACATCCCCAACAGCTCCCAGCTGGACTCCGACAACGACGGTCTCGGAGACGACTGCGACCACGACGATGACAACGACGGCGTCCTGGACGACCACGACAACTGCAGACTCATCATCAACCCCAACCAGAAGGACTCGGACAGTAAGGGTCAAAGACTCGGACTCCTTCTGTCTGACTCCGCCCCCTTCCTCCTGCCACTGCCTCCTTTCTCCTGACTCTTTGTGTCCGTGATCAGTGAATGGCGTTGGAGACGTCTGCGAGAACGACTTCGATAACGACACGGTGATGGATCTGATAGACGTGTGTCCGGAAAGTGCCGAGGTCACGCTGACAGACTTCAGAGCCTATCAGACGGTCATCCTGGACCCGGAGGGCGACGCCCAGATCGACCCCAACTGGGTGGTGTTGAATCAGGTGAACGTTTGTCTTCTCTCTCTTGGATATAAATCCACGATTCACGATTTGAGATCTCATTTCTGTAAAAAACAGTGAAGTCTGAAGCGCCTCTGGTTTGAGTGCAGGGGATGGAGATCGTGCAGACGATGAACAGCGATCCCGGGTTAGCCGTGGGTACGTGGTGTTTTTAAGTAACACTCAGCGATGTCTTGGGTTCTCCAATGGTGCTGCTCCTTCAGGAGATCTTCTGTCCTCTGCAGGGTACACGGCCTTCAATGGCGTCGACTTCGAGGGGACGTTCCACGTCAACACGGTGACGGACGACGACTACGCCGGCTTCATCTTCGGCTACCAGGACTCGTCCAGCTTCTACGTGGTGATGTGGAAGCAGATAGAGCAGGCGTACTGGCAGTCGCTGCCGTTCAGAGCCACGGCCCAGCCGGCGCTGCAGCTCAAGGTTTCTCTGCCGTTCAGCCGCCGTTCAGCCGCCGTGCACCCCGCCGTGCACCCCGCCGTGCACCCCGCCGTGCACCCCGCCGTGCACCCCGCCGTGCACCCCGCCGTGCACCCCGCCGTGCACCCCGCCGTGCGCCCTGTGTTTCCGCCGCTCTCAGTGCCCCCTCTGGCCTCTGTCCGTCCTGCAGGCGGTGAAGTCTCGGACCGGACCCGGGGAGTTCCTGAGGAACGCCCTGTGGCACACCGGAGACACTCCCGGAGAGGTGAAGCTGCTCTGGAAGGATCCGCGGAACCTCGGCTGGAAGGACAAGACGTCGTATCGCTGGCAGCTCAGCCACCGGCCGCAGGTCGGGTACATGAGGTGAGAGAACGGCGCCGGAACCCAACTCCAGAACCGGACCTGCTGGCGCTTTCAGAGGAACCGGTTAGACTACAACTAGTCCTGTATGGGTCTGAACCAGAAGACTGCTAGTCCTGTCTAGTACTGAGACTGTAGTATGAAACTGAGTATTAATACTGCAATATTAGAAATAGTAATAATGCTGCAGTATTCTACAGTGTAGTACAATAACTGCAGTATTATAAAGAGTAATAATAATACTGCAGTGCAGTGTAGTACTGTAATATTGCACCATTATAAAGAGTATTTATACTCTTTATGCTGTATTATAAAGCATATTAGTACTGCAGTATTAGTACTCTTTAAATACTGCAGTATTCCAATAGTACTAATACTGTAGTACTGTACAGTGTGGTGATTTTGCAGTCTCAGTACTCTTCGTGTTGCTCGTCTCTCTCTCTCTCTGTTCTTTTCGTTCCCTGCATTCTTTCCCTCTCTCGCTCTCTTTGTGGCTTCGGGCCTCCCGGTACGCCATTGTCCTCGTCTCCATGGCGACCGGAGTCCTGGAAAGAATCCGCCGGAGCAGCCGTTGATATGCAGATCAGACGGAGAGAAACTTTAATCACCACCAATTCAGACTGTACGAACTCAGTGTCCCAGTCACTGGACAACGACTGCTGGTCACCTGGTGGAGCTTTCTTCAGGTGGAGGTGTTCTCCAGGGAGAGATGTTCTCCAGGTGTAGGTGTTCTCCAGATGTAGGTGTTCTCCAGGTGGAGGTGTTCTCCAGGTAGAGGTGCTCTCTAGGTAGAGGTGCTTCTCCAGGTGGAGGTGCTTCTTTAGGTGAAGGTGCTCTCTCGGTGGAGGTGTTCTCCAGATGTAGGTGTTCTCCAGGTGGAGGTGTTCTCCAGGTAGAAGTACTCTCTAGGTGGAGGTGTTCTCCAGGTAGCGGTGTTCTCCAGGTGGAGGTGTTTCTCCAGGTGTCCCGACCTCATACAGGCCATCAGGTCTCGT
>NC_137639.1:30940481-30960481 GCF_963383615.2 Lipophrys pholis | reverse complement strand
GTCATTCATCTATTTCATGAAATTAAACATTATTCAGTTCAGCTCGGTTCATTAAAAGCTTTGACTTTATTTTATTTTAGTATTTTCTGTTCAGGCTTTTGTTCAACAGAACTTCCCGACAGCGGACTGGATTCTGTCGTCTTCATCAGCGTCTTCGTCAGCGTCTTCGTCAGCGTCTTCGTCAGAAACGTCATCAGCTGGCGGACGACGCGTCTTCATGTCGATCCGGATCAATATCGTGATCATTGGTTGATATAAAGAAACGTCTTCCAACTGCAGCTGATGATGATTCTGATGAAGACGAGAGAATCCAGTCGGGACGAGTCAGGAGGAAGGAGAAAATATTCATTCAGTCATTTTAATGACTCATTCAGTGTTTTCTTATTGGCTTGTTTAAGTCTTCAATTATTTATCTATTTATTTATCTGTGTGTGTGTGTGTGTGTGTGCGTGTGTGTGCGTGTGTGTGTGTGTGTGTGTGTGTGTGTGTGTGTGTGTGTGTGTGTGTGTGTGTGTGTGTGTGTGTGCGTGTGTGCACGCGCGCACGCTGCACATACAGTATGTAGGTATTTATAAGTCTGTGTAACTCCGTGAAGCAACTGCGGTTTAAAATCCCCCCCCTCCCCACACACACACACACACACACACACACACACACACACACACCATAAAAACAGAACTTTGGTAAAACTGTAGAAGTTGTAACGGTATTAGCGCATGCTAACATGCTAACATGCTAACATGTGGAATCTCCTCAAAGCTTCCCTCTGGTGAAGCACAAGTTATATTGCGAACCAATCAGGAAGCAGTGTGGCAGTAAGGCCCAAAGTGGGCGGAGCTTTCGTAACCTGACACTCAAAACAAGTCATAATCACAACGTCCAACTTTTATAGGTCGGAAATTCAGATTTAAATGTTTTCTAACCGTCAAAGCTTACAGATTATCTTCAGCATGTTAGCACGTTAGCCTCATCATGTTTCCCCGTCGTTGTTAGAGAAATTTGTTCTTTGCGTTTCCGTGTTCTTCATGCTTTTGTTAGTTTTCCCACGTAGAAACATGCTAATGTGCTAACACGCTAACTCTTTGGAGTTCTGTTTCATCTCGAGAAACTCATTTCTGTGTGGGGAAAATATTCCAACCAAATTAAAATAACACTTCGAATTAAGGCCAGATTAAAACAGCAAAGCAGGAATTTTAAAAATGTGCTTAAAATAACAGGTAAACAAGAACAAACTGAATGTACAGTAAAAAATAGATCATCAAAAAATATTTTTGTTTTCAAGGAGAAATAATAATATTCAGTTTTGCAGTTTTTTTGCTTTCAAAACTAAATCCCAGATGGAAGCCTGGAGGGCCTTGAGTGGTACTTGAGTGGTCCTGGGGGGTTCTGGGGGGGGGGGGGGGGGGGGGGGGGGGGTTCCTGGGGGGCTGTGGTGGGCCCTGACAAAACCTGACCACTAAAGGCCCAGTCAGCCTGAGTTCATACTTTATGATAAATAAATTCAAACAAACAAACAAAAAAAGATCTTTCAGGTTTTGCTGTTTCGTTCGCTTTCACAAATTTTATTCTGAACCAATGACCATGGAGCATGGCAGGAAGCCCCGCCCACCTCCACTAATGTTTGCTCTGCAGGAGAAAAAAAAAAAAAAACCTAAACGGGGGTCAAACAAATAAGAGTCCAAGTTACAACACAGACAGAGGCCGACCGCAACGCTGCGTGTGTCTGATGGTGTGATCCAGCAGAAACATGTTGGAACCAACATGAAAACAAACGTGAAAATAAAAACACTTTTTTTTTTTTTTTTTCACGGACGGATTGTGACGACGTCCTGCAGGTAGGACTCAGATCGTCTCCGGGACAACGAAGCCACAGAACAGCTGAGATCAACCACCAATGTGCAGACAGCTCCCCGACGGGGGAAGCTCACTGCTATCAGAATGCTAATGCTAATGCTAATCCCAGTTCACGATGAATGAGACGCTGCTGGTAAACAGGAGTTTAGTGAGAGTAACAGAGCTGCATATTGTATGTGCATATTAAATGTGAAAAGGTTTAAATTGTATGCATGTCTTCATGAATAGGTAATAAAATAAAACAGTGAAAACGTTTATATAATTATTATGTGAGTGTAATTTATGAAGCTTTAAATGTGTTAATTTTAAACACAATTATTGAATACAGAAAAAAGTGTTGTGAAAATGCTCAGAGTGAATAATAGGGGATCCAAAACTGAACCTTGAGGTACACCACAGGACATTTCAGCATTGTGTGTATTTAACGGTGTGTGTGTGTGTGTGTGTGTGTGTGTGTAGATTGTCTAATGGCTCCTGAGGAGGAGGACGCCCTCAGCTGACGTCACCCAGGTGAGTCGAGTTGGCCCGGACTTGACGGTTTGATGGTTTGACAGTTTGACAGTTTGACGGTTTGACGCTCTTCAGAATGAATCATAGTTTGTTCCTCAAACTGAGGAACTGAACTTCTTCAGAAGGAAGCAGAAATGACACAATCTGATGTTACCATGCAGAGTGTTGCTTCATCGCCGGGGGGCAACGGCTCGCCAGCGTGTCGAGTCCAGGTTTGTGAAATCGAGGATGAAGTGATGAAGTGTCCTGAGAACCACTGAAGTTCACTCATTCTGCTTTAATTTGAAATGTGTGAACGCAACGGTCATGACTTCCGAGCAGCGCTCGCCTCGGACCGCCCCGAGTTCTCCGGCCCTGAAACTTTAATGAAGCAAAAACACAAAGACAACGTCTTTTTCACTTGAATTGAGTCACTTTTAAAAACTAGAGCTACACTCGGTAGAGCACAGACTTTCCCCAACGCCACGTTTGTTTGTGGTATCGAGTTAGCATCACTAGCATGTTAGCAGTTAGCTCATATAGATGCTAACTAGCTTGTCAGGCAGCTGCATCACTGTGAAACACTGAGCAGGGAGCGTCTCCATGGCAACAGACGCTGATCTCCTTTGAGCTCCTCCATGAGGTGACTCTCTCATCCGCTTTGTATGGGACATTCTTTTTTTCACAGTTTTCTGGGGATTTATTCGAAAATGTTTAGCCGCTAACGTCCCAAAATCTAAGCGACTGGTCCTTGATGATGACAAATCACTTCTGACGATTTCATGCAATTCCGGCTTGTAGTTTTTGTGAGAAGTCGTTAAAGCACACACAAACCAATAAATACATAAACACAGATGAAAACAAAACCTCGCTCAACTTTTGCTGGCGACGGTAACAACAAGACTTCGTCATCGTATTCTCACTGACAACGGATCGTTAACAAAATGACAGGCGGGTGAAGGAGTCAAAGTCTGCAGCAGTACAACACCTGTAGCGTCGACACACTCGATTCTAAACCTCCGCTGTGTCTGATTGTTTGTTCACCACCGCACCGCACCCCCCAGCCTGCTGATGGCGCTCTGCCTGTTACCATGGACACGTCGCATCTACCTGACTCTGCTGCTGGTCCAGCTGAGTTACAATACAGGTGCGTATACACACACACACACACACACACACACACACACACACACACACACACACACACACACACACACACACACACACACACACACACACACACACACACACACACACACACACACACACACACAGATATAGAGCATCTTCCTCCTCTGACATCAAAATACATTAATAAGACAGGACACACTGAGACAGGTTACGACGACCAATTCACTGAAGAACTAGTTACTTCTAATTTGCAGTAACTAGTGTAACTAAGTAACTTTTTCAGTTTCTCACATTTCTTCTCTTCACGCTGTCTCTGACTCGTCCTGCTGCAGTCGGAGCTTCCTGTCGTATCCTGAGGTGTAACTCGGACTTCGTGGCGGCCACGTTGGACCTGGGCAGCAGCAGCAGCAGCGGTGGAGGCGGAGGAGAGGGTGGAGCTCCAGCAGGGGGCGCCGCTCTCAGCAGGGAGGCGGTGAACGCGGGTTACTGCAGCGCCCTGCGCTCCTACGCCATGTGCACCAAGCGGATGGCGCGGGCGTGCCGTGGTGACCTGGCGTACCACTCCGCCGTCCAGGGCATCGAGGACCTGCTGATCCAGCACCGCTGCCCTCGGGCGGGGCCAACCGCCCAGCCCCGCCCACTGCCCCAGGGCACGCTGTCCGGGGACACCTGCCTGTACGAGAGGAGCTTCTTCGGCAGGGAAGGCCACGAGCCGGAGTACCGCCACTGCGGCGTGTTTGGCGACCCGCACATTCGAACCTTCGACGACGACTTCCAGAC
This sequence comes from Lipophrys pholis, assembly GCF_963383615.2. Taxonomy (NCBI): domain Eukaryota; kingdom Metazoa; phylum Chordata; class Actinopteri; order Blenniiformes; family Blenniidae; genus Lipophrys; species Lipophrys pholis. Next base: position 30,956,227 of record NC_137639.1, on the reverse strand, counting down.
GTGCGCCGTGCAGGGGGCGTGGCCACTCATTGACAACGAGTACCTGTACGTGCAGGCCACCAGCTCGCCGGCCAGGAGGGGGAGTCTCGCCACAGTGCTCACCAAGGTTAGTCGCGCTTCACCAGACGTTTCACAGTGATTCCCAGCATGTGGGCCGCGGCCTCCTGGTGGTCCATGGAGGTACTGCAGGCTATTTAAGTTAAGTACTTCATAACCCCTTGTCAGTTTGGTATCACGACAGAAATATACACTGAAACATATGAAAACTGATAATCCAGCTGATGAGTCTGTATTTTTCTGACTGATCGTCATCAGTTTGGTGTTGAAGTTGGTTTTGCATTAGAAGGTGTGTTTCTCCCTGACCTTAACTCCAACTTGATATGAGAGTGAAGCCGACTTCAACACTGGACTGGAGGTAGTGGAGCTGAGGCCCCGTTCACAGAACATTTAAAGTGAAAAAGCATCATTTTGGACAGCGTGACCTTGACCTGGACTGTTCTCCTGACACTGTGACCTTGAACTGTGACCTTGACCTGGACTGTTCTCCTGACACTGTGACCGTGTTTCCCATCAGATCACTATCATCTTTAAGAACTGGCGTCAGTGCATCGACCAGCAGCTCTACCAGGCCGAGCTGGACAACGTTCCTGCCGCCTTCGCTGATGGCTCGGTGTGGAGCGGCGAGCGGCGCGGTCACCGCAGCCTGGCGGTGCACTCCCACAGCCCCGGGCGACACGCGGAGATCCGGGCGGCGCACATCGGCACACGGCTGGTGATCCGGCAGAGCGGCCGCTCGCTGGGCCTGTCGGTGCGGGCGCCGCGCGGCGTCATCGAAGCCTTCGGGCCGGAGCAGGACCTGCAGTTGTGCGTGTGGGGCTGCCCGCCTTCGCAGAGACTGAACAGGCTCCGCCCCCCCAGCCCGGACCAGTCGGTGCCCGTCCCCGCCGGGGCCGAAGCCCACTGCGGGGCGCTGCTTCCTGCCCGTGACGTCTACTACCAGGCTTGCGTGTTCGACCTGCTGGCCAGCGGAGACCTGAACTCCAGCGAGGCGGCCGTCGGCGCACTGCAAGACGCCCGCAGCATGCTAACGGACAGGGAGGGGCTTCACCTGCTGCCCGCCGCGGCCGCGGGGCCGCCACGCCTCGCTGCGCTGCTGCTGGCACTCAGCGTGCTGGGAGCTCTGACTGGCGCCTGACGCAGACAAAGTGGGGTCGATGATCCAGTGGAAAGTTATCACACAAAGAGCAAAACGAGCGGGAGTGGGAAGTGGGAACACAGAAAGCTACATGGTGGGAAATTCCCGCTTCCACGTTGGGAGAGTTGACATTACAGGAGAGACAGTTTGTGTTGGAGCCACAAAAACCTGCAACTCAATGACCAATATCGTTGTCATCAGTTGATTTTAAGTTAATATTATTTATATCCTTCACGTCTACAAAATGTTTGTTTGGTGCAAGCTAACTGTGCTAGCTACACAAGCTAATGGAATGTGGCCTTTTCTTACAGAGTGAATCATTAAAATACTGTTTTCTGTGCAGATGTTCACTTCCTGTTGTGTTTAGTGCCGTCAAATTAGCTTCTGGTGGGAAGTTTCCAGTTTGACGATATAGAGTGGTATTTTTCCCACTTCCCACTTTGAATTTCTTGTGGTTCCGTTTCCTTTGTGAGGAGTTCTGTCAGTCATTCTTCATGAGGTTTCAATATAAAGGTGAGAGTCATTGTTCACGATGGACCTGATCCTCCTCTGAGACCGGGACAGTGTCCAGGTCCACCAGAACCACGTCTCCACCAAGACCTGCAGCCTCCTGCGGCCTCCTGCGGCCTCATCAAATAGAGACACTTTGTCTTTTCCTAGAAAGAGATTCAGTTCTTAATCTGCTCCTCCTTCGTTCCCCAGGTCAGAATCGATTTTTCCTTTTCATTTCAGAAAAGTTTTGCGTTTACACTGCAATAGCCGGAACAATGAAAACGATGCAGTTTCATGTTGGTCCACCTGTTGGTGCTGTTGTTGAAGCTCTGTGCTTCATCACAGTCACCAGAGACCTTCTGGAGAAGGTTCCAGAAGAAGAGGCAGCAGTGAAGAGGGCGAGATAATGATGTCGCTAATGCTAATGCTAAAGCTAAAGCTAAAGCAGAAAAATACTTTCATGAATCAAATTCCTCTGAAAGAAAAACAGAAGAATTATGTGACGTGTGTCTGGAGTTTCTCTTTTTTCACCATCCTGATTCAGAGTGTTTGAGGAAACGGTGTCAGCAGCTCCTTCTTCCTCTCACACAGAAACAAAACTCTGTAGTCTACATGTTTCCACTAGAGGGCGTTGTGTGTGTGTAATAGAACCACACGGAGAAGAGCAGGAGTCAACCTGTGGACCTTCTCCAGGGAGTGATGAAGAAACGTTCTGTCCTATGCAGATGAAGTCGTAGTAAATGTAGAAGATGTTCGGTTCTCATGGTGAACAACAGAAGCAGCTCTTCATGTTTGTTTTCCTCAACCTGCTCACACGTGTGCACAACTCTTTACTACAACTGTATATTTACTAGGATGGTGTTTCCCATTTCCATGGAGACGGGAAGGAGCCTGAGTGTCTTCATCGGGTCAACAGAACTCACTTGGAAAAGTGGAAAGGAGCCTTTCGAAGTCGCGACCTCGCTGGCGGCCGAAGTCTGTGACTTGTTGTGTGAATGTGACGGGACGTTTGCTGGATCCCTCAGCATCTCTGGAGACTCTCCTCATGTTTCACCGCTGTGGAAGCTGTGATGACTCATCGTGAGTGGAGTCATCAGGTGACTGAGGGAAGGTGAGTTTCCGTCGGCCGTGATGAGGAGGACACGCCCTCTTGGATCTGGTGGAGAAGATTCACTGATCTGACTCTGCAGGGGAAAAACCAGCAGTGATGTAAAGGCTTCTGAGGAACTGACACTCGACTTCCAGAGAATGGGCCTCTGCCGGGGATGGATGAGGATAAATATGAGCGTTGGCAGCGAGGAAGCGGCACCTCACTGCACCTCCAGGACTTCGGAGACGCCAGACCGACTCTCACCGCTCGCCGACGCCTCTTCTCCTCACAAGTCAGTGACGTTCTCCTCCTGTCTTTTCCAAAAGACTCGGTCTTTAAATTTCTCTCATTATGTGAACATTGTTCTGACATTAGTTTAGTAAATTCAGTATATTTCAGTCAGCAGTGAAGTTGTGGAAATTTGGTGAGAAGTCATGGGAGAAAAAGTGTGTGAGCTCCTGCCACCTGTAACAAGATTGGAAGTTTACTTTTTCTTCATCCGAAGTTCAGAATCTGAATTTGAAGACACTTTCATCAAATGCCCACATCAGAAACATTATCTGTGTTTGCACCCTTTTAAGTTTATTGCTCTCTCATTGTGTGGCAGTGCATCGTGGGTACCTGCTGCTTCTGTTCCTGGGCTGGTGGGCCCGGCGTGCCGCCGCCAACCCGACGCTGACGGCCGAGGCGAACGGCGAGGAGCAGAGTCTGATCCAGAGTCTGCAGGAAGTGATGCAGAACTACACCAGCATCCTGCAGCGCACGGTGAGGCTCCACTCACTGACTCTAGGTGGCAGCAGTGGGTCGCACTCAGGGCTGTACCATGAGGATAGTACCATGAGGATAATACCATAAGGATTGTAAAATGGGGTTGGTGGGGTACCATGAGGATAGTACCATGAGGATAGTACCATGAGGCAATCCTCATGGTTATTTACTGCCTCCAGTCATCAAACCACTATGTGACGTCGTCTTCAATTAAAGGCACAATACTGGAATAATTCCACGTGTGGGCACCAGGGAGCAGCAGTGAGGGGAGATGAATTTATTTATTTATATTTGGGGAGAATTCTTACATTTGTACTTATGTTAGAAACTGTAGTTTTTATTTAATTAATTTGTTTATTTGGAAGTGACGGTGCATGTTAATGTACAAGCCTCCAGGTGAATAAAGCAGATTTGGCAAAAAGCTCATTTCCATCTGTTGTCCTACATAAAACCAGACCAGGTGACAATAACAATAACAATAAACAATAATATAATAAAACAAAGACATTGATGATAAAGTAATTCTTCCTGAAAACCACAGAGTGCTATAATGAAGGTAGAGTGCCTGGTTTTGTCAGTGATTGTAAATTTGGTTTAGTTTCCCCAAACCGAGCGGATGAATGCCCTGTTAGTTTTTTACAGATCCCTCATGTTTGACAGAGTTCGGTTTGTTTGTGTTGCAGAATTTTGTGAAGGACCTGTTGGACGTGCCGTGTAGGAAACTCATCGCAAGGTCTGATGAGGTACGCGCCTTCCTGCACCTGCACCCCGACGTCTGCACCGACAGAAACACCGGCGCGGACTATCAGGACCGGTTCACTCCGGTTCACACAACAATTTCACATGAAAACACCAGATCACCTTTAGGTGGCGCTGTAACTGCCACAGAAATCAACCATGTGGCCTCGTTAGAGCGTCGAACATCAGCCGCTCCTGCAGCGCCACCTGCAGCAGGTCGTCCGCCATGTTGTTGTTGTTAAGTGACGTCATGGAGAGGGAGGCGGGGTTATAGGTCGAGAGGCGTCCACACGTCAAAGCCGAGGCGGCGTTTTCCGGCGCAGTGGTTAGTGCTCTTGTCTCACAGCATGAAGGTCATGGGTTCAAATCCAGCCCAGGGCCCAGCTGTGTGGAGTTTGCTATCAATTCAATTCAATTCAATTTTATTTGTAAAGCGCCAAATCACATCAACAAACATCTCAAAGCGCTCTTACAATGATAGAGAACAACAGAACCCAACTAACTGCATGTTCTCCCTGTGTTTACATGGGTTTCCTCCTACATTCCCAAGAACCTCGGGCTCCCCCTGAGTGCTGCTACCAATGGGTCAGACCGTACGAATAAAATAATTCCTCCACTTTGGAACTGGAAAAGGTGTAGTTGTGTGGGCGGGGCTTCAGTTTTGTTTTAAGGCCTGTTTAGATGACAACAGAGTCACTGAAAACCCAAATGTTTGAAAATGCTCGGGTTCCAGGATGAAAGATGTCGCCCTGAAAGAACCAGACGACGATGAAGTCTTTACTACTGACGTAGTTTTGGAGTTGCTGCGATCTGCCGACTGAACTCAGGCTGGTGTTTGTGTACTTGCAGCGAGTCATGGCGTACAAGAACCTGTCCACGTACCCGGAGTGCGCCGATAGACTGCGCCAAGTCTGCAGTCCCTCCGACACTCTGAGCCAAGTCGTCATCCTGACAGAAGACCTGCTGAGGAAACTGGTGAGTCGCCTCAAGTGGCAACGACACAACAACTCGACCAACATCAGAACCACAACAAACTCCACAAACAGACAAAGACCAAAATACACATTTAAAAGACCAGGCTACTCGATAAAGTTAGTTTCCATACAGTTCATACTTTTCATTATTCTGACCCATATTTCCCTTTATCCTAATGTGTGATTTTTTTTTTTTTTCAGAGTAAAGCACACTCAAGAACCAAAAAGTTGCCGTCGCCGTCGCCGTCGTCGGAGCCAAAAAAGTTGTTTGACCAGATACATGAGTCTGCTCAGTGTTTCCTCTGCTGGAAGCTGCAGGTGGCAGCTCTGGGAAGATGACACACACACACACACACACACACACACACACACACACACACACACACACACACACACACACACACACACACACACACACACACACACACACACACACACACACACACACACACACACACACAGTGGGATGTCATGTTAATGATTTCGGTCCCCAAGAGGAAGGAAAATATTAAGGGACTGGGCCTCACAAAGTATGAAAACAAGTGTGCACACACCTCTTCGTACTGATTATATATTCTATTCTTATACAATAGAAAATAGCAAATACTTCACACATGCACGCACACACACACACACACACACAGGTGCTCATCCACTATGAGGAACGTATTCGGTGTGTTGCTCAACAGCACTTTGGTTTTGATTGGGAATCGGACCGTCATCCTTTGGATTGGTAGAAAATCGACCTGCTCTACCACCTGAGCTCAGCTGGACGCTGCAGTTTCCAGTCCTGTTGCACCTGTGACGTGGGTCGTCTGCATACCTGAAGTGAAACACATACCTGTGATTCTCAATATGAAATGTTTGTTAATTCAAAAAGAAACTTACTATTTTGGTGAGAAACTGATAAGAAATATATGTTTTATCATAACTTAAATCTACTATTTCCTCTAATGCATTTTGTATTTAATATTTATGATTCTTATATATTTTTATTTAAATGTTTATGTGATTTAATTCTCTCTGTACTCACGCTGAACAAACCAAGACGCTCTCTTCTGTATCAATCAAATGACTTCATTGACAGACCTCATTTTGTTTTTCATGTATTATGAGATGAAGATTTGTTTGATTGTCATGTCATTTTGGATTACAATCTTTTGGAGAAACAAAGATTGGAAGATGCATCATAAAAGTTTTGTGTATATCAGAATCAGAAATATCTTTATCGCTGGTCTATGAGTACATGGAAAAATAGTTTTGGGCGACATAATGAAAAGTAAACACAAAGACACTGACTTATATATTTGCATATGATTTCCATGTATTCACTTCAATACGTATAAACATGAGATGAAAAATAAAATTAACAACAGTTAAGTGTCTTTAAATTCAGATTTCTAATCCCCCCCGTCGTCATTGTCGTCATCATCATCATTGTGATCATCGTTGTTGTCGTCATCTTCGACGTCGTCATCATTATCATTGTCATCATCGTTGTCGTCGTTGTCATCATCATCATCTTTGTCGTCATCGTCGTCATCATCGTCTTCATCGTCGTCATCATCATCATCGTCGTCATCATCGTTGTCATCGTCGTCGTCATATTCGTTGTCTTCGTTGTCACGCTCGTCATCTTCGTCGTCGTCATCATCATCGTTGTCGTCGTTGTCGTCGTTGTCGTCGTCGTTGTCGTCGTCGTCATCATCTTTGTCGTCGTCGTCTTCATCGTCATCATCGTCATCATCGTTGTCGTCATCATCTTTGTCGTCGTCATCGTCGTCATCATCGTCTTCGTCGTCATCGTCGTCGTCGTTGTCATCGTCTTCGTTGTCATCATCGTCTTTGTCGTCGTCGTCGTCATCGTCGTCGTCATCATCATCATCGTTGTCGTCGTCATCGTCGTCATCATCGTCGTCGTCATTGTCATCATCATCTTCGTCATTGTCATCATCATCGTCTTTGTCGTCATCATCATCATTGTCATCATCGTTGTCGTCATCGTCATCATCATCAATATCATCATCACCACCATCACCACCACCATCACCATCATCATCATCACCATCACCATCACCATCACCATCACCATCACCATCACCACCACCATCACCATCATCATCATCATCATCATCATCATCATCAAGCATCACTGGCCTCTTTTACCTGGTGGTTGATCTTCGATGCACCATCAGATCTTTGTTCTGGACAGATAACAAAAACGAAAAGTTCACTATTTACAGATATGCTCCTCTTCCTCGTCACATACTCAAACTTCTGCTGCGTCACTGCAGCCTGTCAACATCCCGATGAAGATCGACTCACTCTGTCGCCTCCGTTGGCATGACAACAGGATGCTGAGCGTCACAGTGACGGTAAACAAGAGGACGGAACCGGCGCCGAGGACAGAGGTCAGGAGAACGCAGCCATCTGACTTTCCTACAGAAACATGAAACACACAGAATCTGAAAAACCCCGAAGCTTGAGGGGAAAGAAACACGCAAAGAGAAACTGTTAGTTATTTCTTAAAGGGTTTGTGAAGTTACTTTACTAGTTACTGATAATATAAAGTAACTTATTGTAGAGTATCGTACTTTAGCTGAGTGATCAGCACTGTGTGACTGAGTCTAATGATTCATCCAGTCATTAGACTCAGCTAAAGTTAGAAGAGGAAGATGCTCTATAATCTGGACATTAGAGAGGAAGATGCTCTATAATCTGATGTTAGAGGGGGAGATGTACTATAGCCTGATGTTAGAGAAGGAAGATGCTCTATAATCTGGACATTAGAGAGGAAGATGTTCTATAATCTGGACATTAGGGGAGGAAGATGCTCTATAATCTCATGTTAGGGGAGGAAGATGCTCTATAATCTGATGATAGAGGAGGAAGATGTTCTTTAATCAGATGTTAGAGGAGGAAGCTGCTTTATAATCTGATGTTAGAGGGGGAAGATGCTCTATAATCTGGATGTTAGAGGGGGAGATGCACTATAGCCTGATGTTAGAGAAGGAAGATGCTCTATAATCTGATGTTAGATGCTCTATAATGTGTCTCAATAATCTTAATAATCATAATCTATCTGACCCGGTTTGCTGCTCACGGTCTTTGTGACGTCAACGTCTCGGTGCTTCACCACACAGGAAACCTCCACCCCTGCAGTCCAGCTCCCTGCCGGGACAGAAACCTGTTTGCTTACGGCTACACCCTCTTCGCGGGGGAGGGGCTGCCCGACAACGTCAGTCCTCATGTCCTCCACCCTCAAGTCAACTGAGGCCTGACGCGGGTCCTCCAGACCAGAAGCCAGACAGACGACAGGCACAGGGAGGGACGAGTCCCTCCGTCGGTCAGAGGGAACCAGAAGATCCACGGCCGGACTGTGGAGCTCCGACTCTGGAACACAAACACCAGGATGTTTCCTGCAGTGACGTCCAGTTTCTCTCAAAATGTTAACTTTGTTTTTGGAGCTATGTAAAGTGAAGTCCTTCTCTATCTTCATAAAAACTATGAACACGTGCAAAAAAAAAAAAAATGGCCAAGGGAAAAAAAGAACTAAAAAACTTATAAAAAAATAAAAAGACATGACGGAACCATGAGGTAGCAACATGCTAAGAGATGACAAAAACAAGTTCTTGTAGAACTTTCTTGATATTTTCTCCACGACCAACCAGGAAGTGAACCAATCGTCACGCTGGAGAACGAAAACACAAAACCCTGAGAAATGGTTCTGAATAAAGTCACAATTATAAAAACAAACCGGAGAATGTTCACATTTCACTCTGAAGTTATAACAAATTTATAAACGAAAAGAATTTTGTCCAGATGTTTAAAAAGAAAGTTTAGATTTCAAAGTGTTGACGATGACTTTTATTTTTATTCAAGAATAGAAAAAAAATATTTGGAATGCTTAAAATGTGCCAAGAAAAGTAATAAATAGAATTAACAATAGATTCAACTTTAAAACTTAAACTTAAAACTAACTTAAAATATTAACTTCCTTTTTAAGATTTCGAACGTCACAAAATGGCAAAAAGTCGTCGCAGATCTTTTCCTTGGAAACGGAATTCTTTTCATAAAATGTTTAGTTTGTAAGACGTCTTCTGCTTTCAATATTTCCTCGTCTGCTGCGGCTTTACTCCTGAGAATTTGATCCGTGTCATTTAAAAATGCCCAAATTATACATTTGAATATTTTAACTATGAAAGCATCTGTTTTGGCGCCACCTGGAGTGCATCTTTAGAACTGTCCTGGCAGCCTGTGCCAGCCTGAAGGGACTGAAGAGAAGGAACTCTGCCTCGCCGGTGACGGCGGGCGTCGTCCCGCCGCCGATCGCCAGCATGAGCCCGTTGATGTGCACGCAGTAGTAGCGGCCGGCGTCCCGCAGGGCGGCGCCGGAGATCTCCAGGAGACACGTGGTCCGACTCCAGGCTCGTGGAGCCACACCACCTCCGAGCAGCGACCCGACATCGGAGCCACGTCGCATCGCAGCTCCACCTTTGACCCAGAGAGCACCGACACGTCCGCCGGCTCCTGACGCAGCAGAGGCGCCGCCGCCGCCACTGAAAACACATTATATAGCGATTACTGTGTTGCTTTTAGTGACTCAGCATTTTTTATTTTTTTTTTTTAAGAATAAAAGACTGACTGGTTTAATATTTCGGACAACTGGCTACAGAGCCGCGCCAGAAGTTTCATTATAAAGTTTTGTTAAACGTTTATTTTCGGAAACAAAAAATTCAAGTGCAACTCCACATTGATGGAGTAAAAATATATATATATGAAAATTCTTTAAGTTTTGATCATCCTCCACAGTAGAAAGTCTGAACAACGGAAACAGTTGGCTTGTCTTTTCAGATTGCGTTATATAAAATAGATATAAAACTCTATCAAACTAATTTCTTCAGAATGTTTCCTCTTCGTCTCCATAATATCAATATTATTATAAATTAGTCAAAACAGATGAATAAGGGTTGAATTTGAAATCCAACAAGTACACGTCCGGAAGTTATAAAACTGTTTTTGATATCATGATTTATGTCTAAATATTGTAATTAAACTGTAAATTAAACATATAAAACAGCACCTACATACTTCTAATGACTAAATACTTTTGAGTTGTTGTGATTAGCAAAGCCGCAACTTTATTAGTCAAACTTTCTTTTCTAAAAGTCGTCAGTTTTTATAATTTCCTCCCAAACGAACGTACTGAGTGTAAAAACTGTATTTTATTATTGAAGCTGTGACCACAGAGCAGACAGACGAGAGACGGCAGCTTCATGGTCGGTCCACAGGATGAAGGAAAAACTGTCCCGTCAGCACTTTGACCGCCTTCACAACAGGAAGTGACATCACGGCCTCATCAGAGAGGTTTGATTTCAGTGTGTGTGTGTGTGTGTGTGTATTTATTGACTGGAGTGGAAAGAAAGAGACAGAAAAAGATGGGTAGAAAATTTGACCCCGTGTGGACAATTGAGGAACAGCAGGTATTTTTCTTGAAAAAAAAAAAGAAAGTGTTTTTATTTCTACTGTTTCTAATGATTGAACCTCCATCGGCCGGGTCACTTCCTCCAATCCAGTCTGAGGCTGTTTAAAACAAAAAAAAAAGCTGAATGTTTTACTCGAGTAAAATTCTGAAATGTACTTCAATACAAAGGGTAAAAAAGTGGAAAATTCGAACTTTGATATAACGAGAACACGAGGCAACATATTAAATTAAGTCACAATAGAAAACAAACTGCATGTGATCAAACACAGAAATATATAAACAAATTCATCTTGAAACTTTGTCAAATGCCTCATAACTGAATTGATCATTTTAGTGTTCAGGATTCAAGTTTGGAGTCAGAGAAATCATTTTTTAAAGAAATTTAAACAAAATTCTTGGAAAACAATCCATTTAAAGCTTTTATTGTGGAGGGGCTGTCAGGTCGTTGAAGCTTGTGGAGTTTGCATGTCCCCTCTGTGAGGTTAGTTGATGTCCCTCCATGTCCTGTGGGTGTGAATGTGTGTGTGATTACGTACTGCTCCTATGATGGGACTTTTATTTTGAAACAGAAAGAGTTGGTTATCAATAATGTAACTTCATCTTCCCAGCCCCCTCTGGGGGTCTCTGGGGGTTGAGGGTTGGACCCCCACAGCTCAAGCAACTAAAAGCCCCAGGGCAGCTCCTGGTAGTGCTGATTGGGGGGGTGAGGGGGCCGGTGGGGGTCCACAAAATAAGAGTCCTGATCCACGTAATCCGTCTGCATGTAGGCGTTGTTTTCCTCGCTGTGGTCCAGCTCGTCCTGAGTGTGGTCGGGGTCTCGGTGGTCCACCAGAGCGTCGGTTCCGTCCACCGCCGCTTTGCGTCCAAACGACTGGTACAGGAAGATGCCGACCACGAACTGCAGCACCTGCAGAGGTACAGAACCAGCGTTCACCAAGTCCGTCGCTATCAGGGGTCCAGCAGGAAGTCGTCACCATGACAACATTTAGTCCCGTTTCCACGACGACGACGTTTCAAGTCAACACGCACCGTTTTTGTACTTTCATTTCATAAAAGTTTTATGTTTACACGTCAACATTCTGAAAACATCTCTCTACACGGCAACGGAACAAACAATGAAAATGATGTAGTTTCAGTGTTGGTCCACTAGTTGGTGCTGTTATTGGATTGTTAGTACGGTGAGCATCAAAATAAAACTGCCAAGATGGATTGTTATTACGGTGAGTGTCAAAATAAAACTACCTAGTTGGATTGTTATTACGGTGAGTGTCAAAATAAAACTACCAAGTTGGATTGTTATTATGGTGACTGTCAAAATAAAACTACAATGTTGGATTGTTATTATGGTGACTGTCAAAATAAAACTACAATGTTGGATTGTTATTATGGTGACTGTCAAAATAAAACTACCAAGTTGGATTGTTATTATGGTGACTGTCAAAATAAAACTACAATGTTGGGTTGTTATTATGGTGACTGTCAAAATAAAACTACAATGTTGGATTGTTATTATGGTGACTGTCAAAATAAAACTACCAAGTTGGATTGTTATTATGGTGACTGTCAAAATAAAACTACAATGTTGGATTGTTTTTACGGTGACTGTCAAAATAAAACTACCAAGTTGGATTGTTATTACGGTGACTGTCAAAATAAAAGTACTAAGTCCCAGGAGAATATGGACTGTGAGTCATGACACTGTGGAGAAAACTTTGTTCTGATTGGCTCTACTGAGCATGTGCAGAATGACTAGTTACTGCACATGTGTAATTTTTACTTGAAATTGTAAACGGAGAACACGTTCGGACAGTTCTCATGACAAATCGTTGTGCTGCAGTTCGATTCAGAAGCGAATATCTAAAATCATCATATCTAAAATATACAGTACATACCATATGTGACCACAAGAGGTCACTTCATGACCACGGAAATCTGCTATAATACCACAGAAAATACTCCATTACTGCTGGATTTGACTGAAATGCGTCTCAAAAGACGATCTCCATGGCAGAATTTGTAGTAAAAATTATCAAATATATTGAAGACTTAAATAATGTCAGAAAACAAATTACTTTGTTGATATGTTGGGAAAAAATTACGATATTAGTAATAAATCTAAATATGTGTAAGAATAAACATCTGGCCCGTTACCTTACAACATCAACAAACTTAGTATTTTAAATACATATATAGATAGTAAATAGTAAATGCAGTAGTTTAAAATAATTACATTTACAAAATTAAAAGATAGATTATAATATATGTTTTAGGTGGATTAGATGCAGATTAAGTATTAATATATTTTTTCAAAAAGGTCACTTCCTTTGTATCTGCTTTACTGAAGGACTTTTCCCTTTGAAATTACAGAACATCTGGAAACCCGTCCCCCCAACATAAATAAATATGCTCTGTGATCTCCTCCCGACACACAGAGCCCAGATCTGTTACCTGGATTAAAATGAGGCCGACGTCCATGCCGACGATGGTCAGAGTGTTCTGCTGCAGCCAATCACTGAGGCTCTTCCTGCAGCCCTGAAATAACAAACACACACATAATGAACAGAGAAGAAGAAAAAAAACTACAAAACTTTAGAGGGTCAGAAAATTGTTGCCAAGAAAACAAAGGAGGGGACCCAATGCAGAGCCCTGTGGAACACCACGTTCCACCGGGAAGTGATTGTAAAAGCATCTAACATCCAGATTATAGAGCATCTTCCTCCTCTAACATCAGATTATAGAGCATCTTCATCCTCTAACATCAGATTATAGAGCATCCACATCCCCTAAAATCCAGATTATAGAGCATCTTCCTCCTCCAACATCCAGATTATAGAGCATCTTCCTCCTCTAACATCAGATTATAGAGCATCTTCACCCTCTAACATCAGATTATAGAGCATCCACATCCCCTAAAATCCAGATTATAGAGCATCTTCCTCCTCCAACATCCAGATTATTGAGCATCTTCCTCCTCCAACATCAGATTATAGAGCATATTCCTCCTCTAACATCCACATTATAGAGCAGCTTCCTCCTCTAACATCAGATTATAGAGCATCCGCATCCCCTAAAATCCAGATTATAGAGCATCCTCCCCTAACACCAGATTATAGAGCACCCACCCCTAACACCAGATTATAGAGCATCTCCCCCTCTAACATCAGATTATAGAGCATCTTCCTCCTCTAACATCAGATTATAGAGCATCACCCTCCTCTAACATCCAGATTATAGAGCATATTCCACCTAACATCAGATTATAGAGCATCTCCCCATCTAACACCAGATTATAGAGCATCTGCCTCCCCGTAAATCCAGATTATAGAGCATCTCCCCCTCTAACATCAGATTATAGAGCATCACCCTCCCCTAAAATCCAGATTGTAGAGCATCTCCCTCCCCAAAATCCAGATTATAGAGTACCTCCCTCCCCAAAATCCAGATGATAGAGCATCTTCCTCCTCTAACATCAGATCATAGAGCATTTCCCTCCCCCAAAAGACAGATCATAGAGCATCTCCCTCCCCTAAAAGCCAGATTATAGAGCATCTTCCTCCCCTAACAGCCGATTATAGAGCACCTTCCTCCTCTAACAGCAGATTATAGAGCATCCTCCTCCCTCTACCTGACCCAGAAAGTGCTGACCGCTCAGCTAAAGCTAATGCTAATGCTAACACGTCATTATTAACACGAGAAATTTAACACGTAACTAGTTACTTTTTCTAACCTGCAGTAACTAGTGAAGTAACTGTTTAACGACCCTGCCACTCAAGGTGTTCAGCTGGAGTTCATCCGTCCACCGGTTGTTTTTAACGTGAACAAGAAAAGTGTTTACGACCGCGACCTCTGTGAAAGTGACGTTTCCTCGTCCGAGCCGCGCGCCGGCGGCGCCGAGCTCGGAGCACCAGGGCGAGTCGGCGGCGGGACGGGACGATCGGAAACAGGAACACGGGAGGACGTCGGCACTCGTCAGGTTGAGACTGGAGACGTAGGAGTTCTTCAGCCAATCAGCAGGCGCCTCCAGGCCACAGCAGCCACCCTGTGGGGCGGGAAGCAGCCGGCGGTCCACAGCTTCAAACAGGAAAATATACAAGCTGGAAGAAAGACTGATTCATAGTTTAATTGTCCACTAGTATTGTTGTATCATGTATTTTAGTATTTTGTATGAGTTTTAGGAATCCTGGTGTTGAATCTTAATGGTTATTGTTATTGTGTTTCCTGTTGTTGTGATTTTTAATATCTGTCGGAAAGCAGGTGTTACATTTTAATGGTTACTCCTGATGTTATATATTTCTACTGTATGTTGTATTTATAAATATGTACTAGTATGTTGTGTGTCTGCAGATGGAAACTGGCTACGGCTAAAATCTGGTACGAAGCATGTTTTCTTTAAGATTAATGTTTTTGTACGTGGTCCCTGAAAAATAAAATAAATGGATAAAATAAATAGATGATAAAATAAAATAATATATATATAATATAACAGAAACTATTGGATGAGACACAATAATGTTAAAAGGCATTTCTGTTCATATATTTCAAATTGATCTATGTCATAAATGAGAAAAGGTAAATTGAAGGAAGTTAAAGAATGGAGGAGGGATATCTTTCTCTGTAAACTGACATGATGGATTTATCGATCGTATAAATATGAAATATGAAGATTGAAGCTGAACGCAGTCGTTATTTTTAAGGGAAAATGAGCCTACTTACAGAATTACTTAAATAAAATGATGGAATATGTGTGATTTTGTCAGTTTTATGCCACTTGAATGTGTTATTAGTAATTTTTTATTAAACAAATATTCCTTATTAATGCACATTTTAAACCGATTTCAGTCTTTGATGCAAGAATCTTTCAGTTGAAACTGAGTTCAGTCGATGAATTCATCAATAAATAAAAACTGCATTTTAAATGACAGCAGGAATCGTGGTAGCTGAAGTAATAGAGAGGCATGAACTGAAGCGTTTGGAGGAGCAGGACTCCCCCTGGTGGACTCACGT
>NC_137639.1:30882981-30935481 GCF_963383615.2 Lipophrys pholis | reverse complement strand
ATGCTACATGCTAAAGAGTTTCAGGGCTCACACACTAGTGATGCTACATGCTAAAGAGTTTCAGGGCTCACACACCAGTGATGCTACATACTAAAGAGTTTCAGGGCTCACACACCAGTGATGCTACATGCTACAAATGCTAAAGAGTTTCAGGGCTCACACACCAGTGATGCTACATGCTACATGCTAAAGAGTTTCAGGGCTCACACACCAGTGATGGAGGTCAAGAAGATAGTCGAGAATCCAGACCCTCCTACAAGAACCAGGGTCTGAATTCCTCCCAACAATCTCTCCTTCAGCCCTGACTGGAACAGCAGGACGTCTGGTTCTGAAGACTCTATAGTTGACAGTCACCGTAATAACAATCCAACTTGGTAGTTTTATTTTGACAGTCACCGTAATAACAATCCAACTTGGTAGTTTTATTTTGACAGTCACCGTAATAACAATCCAACTTGGTAGTTTTATTTTGACAGTCACCGTAATAACAATCCAACTTGGTAGTTTTATTTTGACAGTCACCGTAATAACAATCCAACTTGGTAGTTTTATTTTGACAGTCACCGTAACAACAATCCAACTTGGCAGTTTTATTTTGACAGTCACCGTAACAACAATCCAACTTGGTAGTTTTATTTTGACAGTCACCAATAACAACAAACCGACTTGGTGGTCTGTCCGCGAGAATGTTCTCCCAGTGTTAATGTTTAGAGCTCATTCTTCTCTGCTGCTGCAACAGCACCCACTAATGGCGCAACATGAAAACTGCATCGTTGCATGAGTTTTCACTTGTGTAAACGATCGTAACTGTTCGTTGTGGTTTTTATCTGCTTTTGTATGAAGTTAACTGACAAATCTAGACTGCAGCATTATTAGGATGTAACTCTGTGATCAGGACGGTGTAACTGACGGGGACGAGACCTGAAGCTTCCAGTCTGACGTGTTTATGAGAGAACAGCTCATAAACACCTGATATTAAACACAGTGAACCTGATAACGGCTGAACGGCTCGCTCTCACAGATCTCAACTTGTTGTCTGGTTCTTGTGAAACATGCTGGAAAATCCCCACACACACACACACACACACACACACACACACACACACACACACACACACACACACACACACACACACACCCCCGACATGTCGGGATCTGTCCCGCTGGGAGTTTCACTTCACCATGTCTACACTGTAAAAAATACAGCTGGCGGTTAAAACAAACACATTTTTCTTCATTATTACGCCAAAAAACAGGAATTGTGGATTTTTGTGGCAGTTTAAAGAAAAAAAAATCAACACACAATTATGGGGATTTGGTTTGTTGTTGGAAATTTGAAGCTGATCGAGCAATAAAAATGTGCTAAATATTTCATTTATTCCCCCTCATTGGCTTGTAGTGTGTCTAGCGTGTATGAGCATGTGGCATGTAGGATTGAATAGCATGTAGCATGTATTAGCATGTAGCATCTATTAGCATGTATTAGCATATATTAGCATGGTGCATGTATTAACATTTAGCATGTGTTAGCACATCGTCTGCAGCGCTCACAAGTTGTGTTTGATTGTGGCTCCTGAGCCAATCAGAGGAGCTTCTCATTTTTGATAGTGTGATGTTGTGAGGACACGCCCCTTCCCTCACTCTCCTGCCCCCCCTCCCCCGGCCACCTGCCCCACCCTCTGTCAGTCTGCTGGCGTCGGTGGTTCAGGATGAACGTGCAGCTCGTCCTCTCGCTCTGCGTCGCCCTCATCATGTCGCCCAGCTGTGGTGAGTGACCCCCGACCCCCGACCCCTGAGCTGTGTGTGTGTGTGTGTGTGTGTGTGTGTGTGTGTGTGTGTGTGTGTGTGTGTGTGTGTGTGTGTGAGAGAACTCTTTAAAACTCAATGTTAAACATCATTAATTCAAAACACCAACAGAACTAATCTTTAATAAACATTAAAAAAAACTTGAAAAAAATGTCAATTTTTAAGAAATTGACATTTATTTAAAAATAAAAAGTTGCGTTTGTGCAGAGAAACTTAACTCTAGTGAGAGTTAGTAAGAATCAAATTACATTTACTTTGCTTATTCATCATGATCAAGAATCTGTTAATAGTTTAAAAATGTATTTAACAATAATAATAATAATTATTATTATAATGTTCAAAATTCAATTAAAAAACAATGCTAAGAATCTTTTTTTTATCAAAATAGAGAAGGTTCATATTTACTTTTGTTTTTAAAAAGTGAGGCGATTACTAATTATTTTTTTTAGAAATTCAAAATTCAAAAAATAAAAAAAATACAAATACAAAACTGTTTTCAAAGTTTAAATAAAACTGTTAAAATTCAAAAAGAAAAGGCCGAAGAGTGAAAGTGAGGTTGGAGTGTCTTGTTGTCCTGCAGGAGAATCAACCTGCTCAGACCTGAAACCTGCTGCTCGTTGTGCAACTGAACAAACTTCACGTTCCGAGGAGCTTCGCCTCGTCCCTCAACTGGGAAGAGCTGAAAGTGAAGCGAAACCAAAGAACCCAAACCAAAATTCATGAGAAAGCAACTCATGAAGCAGAAATGATGAAGCCTGCGTGTTTGTGGTTTATTTCATGACCGACGTCCGGAACCGTTCTGTCAATCTGACTGTTCTCTACTGGAAGTCTGGAACCGTTCTGTCAATCTGACTGTTCTCTACAGGAAGTCTGGAACCGTTCTGTCAATCTGACTGTTCTCTACAGGAAGTCTGGAACCGTTCTGTCAATCTGACTGTTCTCTACAGGAAGTCTAGAACAGTTCTGTCAATCTGACCTTTCTCTACAGGAAGTCTAGAACCGTTCTGTCAATCTGACTGTTCTCTACAGGAAGTCTAGAACCGTTCTGTCAATCTGACTGTTATCTACAGGAAGTCTGGAACCGTTCTGTCAATCTGACTGTTCTCTACAGGAAGTCTGGAACCGTTCTGTCAATCGGACCTTTTTTCTACAGGACCTCTGGAACCGTTCTGTCAATCTGACTGTTCTCTACAGGAAGTCTAGAACCGTTCTGTCAATCTGACTGTTCTCTACAGGAAGTCTGGAACCGTTCTGTCAATCTGACTGTTCTCTACAGGAAGTCTGGAACCGTTCTGTCAATCTGACTGTTCTCTACAGGAAGTCTAGAACCGTTCTGTCAATCTGACCGTTCTCTACAGGAAGTCTGGAACCGTTCTGTCAATCTGACCTTTTTTCTACAGGAAGTCTGGAACCATTCTGTCAATCTGACCGTTCTCTACAGGAAGTCTAGAACCATTCTGTCAATCTGACTGTTCTCTACAGGGAGTCTGGAACCGTTCTGTCAATCTGACCTTTTTTCTACAGGAAGTCTGGAACCGTTCTGTCAATCTGACCTTTTTTCTACAGGAAGTCTGGAACCGTTCTGTCAATCTGACCTTTTTTCTACAGGAAGTCTGGAACCGTTCTGTCAATCTGACCTTTTTTCTACAGGAAGTCTGGAACCGTTCTGTCAATCGGACCTTTTTTCTACAGGAAGTCTAGAACCGTTCTGTCAATCGGACCTTTTTTCTACAGGAAGTCTGGAACGTTTTTCAAAACGTTGCCATGCAAACGTAAAAAGTCTGAAACGAAAACACCAAAACCGTTTTCACTGGAAACGTCGTCTAAACGAGGGACTGAGGAAAATTACAAACATCCAGACGGCTTCTCGAAATGGAAGCTAACTGCTATTTTAGCATGCTAATGCTAAGTAGAGCTACTGTGGATGGAGGCTAATGCTGCTCAGTGGGACAAGTTTCATGTTGCTGTCCAGAGTCTGAAGTCGAGCCAAGACCTTTATTTGTACATAGTTTGTAGTATATACGCAGTATAATGTGCAGTGAAACGCGTTAAGTACCTGTTCTGCAGCAAAACAACAGTTTTTATGGGATAGAAGAATAGAAATAAACATCTAGAAGACATAATGAAAATAACACTATATGACATTATTATTAATTAATGAGGAAATAAGACATTTTAAAATATGAGTAAACCACAGTTAAATAAAGCAGTTTCTTGGTCAGCGGATATTTGTCATATTTCACTTATTTTCATCGCGTGTGGAGTGAAAGGTCGTCCATATTGTGATTTAGTGTCGCAGTAGCAGTTGGAAAGCGACTTCACAGAAGTCGCTTGTCTTCGGCTCCTTTGATTGAGTGTCATCAGAGAATGAGGAGCGAGAGCGCGAGTCTGTAACTGAGCTCCTCTTTGGATTTGTAAATTTTGCCCTCCGGCGAGCGCCTCCGTGGCGAATGAAGAAACTTCACTCAGGCAGGATGCGCCGGGAGCGGAGACACAGTGGCTCTGTTTTCAGCTCGCCGTCATCCAGACACAAAGCAGCAACAAAACAAGAGACGCCAAAGAGCCACGGCGACTGGAACGAAGACATCAGTCATTTCTTTCATCCATTATTGGAAAACACTTTGATCTATTCGTCCTGATTCATGGCGCCCTCTGCTGGACGTCATCATAAACTATTGATGAGACGTTTCTCATGTTGAGGAGTGCTTTAAAAAAAGATTTCAATTATACAGATGAAATGAGGCTTTTTTTTTTCTCCCCACAGCTGTTTTCTTAACTGTTCTTAACTATTTCACACAACTCCCTTTCATCCTGATCTTTAACTAACATGAAACATGTACCACAGGAAGTGGCATTAGCATTAGCCCGTATCGACCAACAAGATGTCCGGCTGCACTGCCAGCAGCTGTTTGTCTGCAAGGTGAAGTCCGAGTGGATCTGAGTGGATCCAAGTAGATTCTATTGGATCCAAGTGGATCTCAGTCCCCGTCCACATGAGATAAACCCAGCGTCTTCTCCCCATCGGTCTTAAAAACTTTACCATCGACACGGAAAACATCTACGTCCACGACACCATGAAAATTATTCAAAATGAGGTAGTACACATGCCCGACCTATAGGTGGCAGTGTAACGCCGCCACAGAAATACAGTCAAGTGTGAAAGTAATCAGATTACTGGGCTGACGAGTTTTCACAGTCGAGTCAAAGTTTTGAAGCAGAAACTTAAACGTGAATTTTCACGTGGCGTTTCCTGTGTCCGTGTCTTCTTCTCTCCGCAGGAGAAACTCAGACAGGAAGTCATGAAGACGAGGCGCCGACCACCGACTACGACTACTCCACATTCACACCGGACTACAACTACGACTACGACTACACCGCCACCTTCGACTATTACTACGGTAACGGCGTGGCAGATTTGTTTTCTAATTCGATTACTATCAAAGTGATCTGATCATGGAGTGAAAATAATCAGGAATCAATGTAATCAGATTACATCAAGTGTTATTGCAATTGGATCCAGGTAGGACACAAACCCGATCTATTAAAGTTTGGTGAAAAATGTAATTAGATTACAGTTGGGCATACTGTAGATGTAATCAGACTAGAATTCAGTAAACAGGAGTTTAGTCAAAGAGTCACAGTTTCTCAACACAACCTCGCTGTATGCTAATGCTAACAGCAGATCTTCAGCTCTGACAATAGAGCTCGCTCAGGTTTGAGTACAATTGTAATTAGATTACAATCAAGTGTGTTTCTAATCAGATTAGTGTAGTCTGGTGTAATCAGATTAGTCAACAGAACCTGTAATGAAATGAGTTCACCCGCTCACCGAGACGTCAGAAACACAAACATTTATAAAACGCCATCAGAAATTCAGTCTCATGTTATTGTAATTAGATTACACTCAGGTGTCGTAATCAGAATAAACTTTGATTGAAAAGTGAAGAATTAGGTCAGGCGTAGATTTACATACGGGTGTAAATTCAGCGGATTATATTTTACGATGAATGTAATCTGATTACAGTTAGGCATAGAAAGCAGGTTTGGGTAATGCTAATGCTAAGGCTAGCAGTGGTGTTAATGGCTCAAGCTGCTAAAATGACTTCATGAGCTTCAACTCAGTACTCGCTAACAGTAAGTTACTTTCTTTAAAGAAAGTACTGCTACACGATGATTCCTTCCAAAAGTAGAGAAGTTGCAGTTACATTTTTGTTTATCAAATACTTTCGTGACATCTGGACGACTAACGGCTTCATGCTTGTGTCTGTAGTGACGGGGGTCTACGAAGTCCAGAGCAAGGTGAGACAACTTCCTGTTTTCTGTATGACCTCTGTGTGACCTCTGTGTGACCTCTGACCTCTGTGTGACCTCTGTGACCCCTCCCAGGGCTCAGTGATTGGTGGCTTGACCCCGGCGCTCCTGGTGGGATTGGCTGTGCTGCAGATGTGTCACTGACCTCTTACATCCTGCCGACATCTCCAGGTTTCCCTTTTTTTTTTTTTACTGTTTTGGGACTCTGAGGCCCCGCCCACACAACAACGCTGTTTCCCGTAACCGTGGTTTTCGTCCGATCAGCAACACGATGCGGCGTTTTAGGAGCCTGAAATTTTCTTTTTTTTTTTAACGGGTTCCAGAGTGGAGGAAGTAGATAACGCCGCCTCGGTTTTGACATGTGGACGGACAAGATACACGTTAGCTGAAAACAATGATGTCATAACCCCGCCTCGCTCTCTGTGATGTCACTTAACAACAACATGGCGGACTACCTGCTCCAGGCGGCGCTGCAGAAGCTGCTGATGCTCGTAGCTTTAATAAGGACACACGATGGATTTTTTTCATTTCTACAATTTTTTCATGCTCCCCGTCTTCTTTGTTTTTGGTGTATTTCTGTGGTGGCGTTACAGCGCCACCTATAGGACTGGCAGATGTACTACTTTTTGAGTCAGTTTCATGGCGCCATGTGGACGGAACAAAACGCATTGTTTTTGTGCTTTTGCTTCAGAAAAGGTCCATGTTTACACATCAACGTTCTGAAAACGATGTAGTTTCTATGTTTGTCCACTAGTTGGTGCTGTTAGTTTTAATACTGAAAGTGTACACACACACACACACACACACACACACACACGTTATTACAGTGACTGTCAAAATAAAACCACTAAATAAATTGGACCTTTATTACGGTGACTGTTTTCATCTGCTAACTTACAGCAAAATTCATAAGAAAACAAAAAGGCACAAGTTAGTTTGTACATTTCTCAGACTTTCACTTTAACAAAATGAAGAATTTATTCTGAAAGTGAAAATAAAAAGAGCAGAGAGAGAAATAGTTTGGATTAATCAGTTTATTAATGAATTTAAGGCCACTGTGGACTGTGCAGACTTCTAATGGACAGCAAAACGAAGTCAGGACTGCCTTCAGAGCGGGAGAACGAACACACACACACACACACACACACAACACACACACACACCTATTTTTCTGAATGAATGAACCATCCCCACAAGAGTATGAATAGACAGCATGTGTGTACACCTGCATTCCCGTTTTCATGCTTTGCGAGGTCCAGTCCCTCAATGTTTTCCCTCCTCATGGTGACCAAAATTATTAGCAGGACATCCGAGTGTGTGTGTGTGTAAGAAACATTTTGGTAGACATAAAAGTGTGTACACACACACACACACTTGTACGTAATGATATGTAAAGTGTGTGTAATGGTGTAAGTGTATACTTGTAATGACATTTGTGTGTAATATTTTTATCTAACCATCTAATGAAACGAGTCTAATTTGGATGCACGTATCAATCATGTTTGTACATAATGTGTGTGTGTGTGTGTGTGTGTGTGTGTGTGTGTGTGTGTGTGTGTGTGTAATGATACTGTGCACACAGGGAGATCAAACACACAATCTATTCCACATGACTCCTTCTGAAACTCTAATAACGTCATTAAACCAGGAACTGAACCCTTCATGTTGTGTCTTTGGTATGTTAAAGGTTCAGTGAGGATTTGCTGCTGTCTGCCCTCTGGTGGTGTGAGCTGGTATTACAGGACAGGTTATTGGTTCTGCTCACTGGGTCATTTTCAACAGGAAAAGATCCAAGTGGAGAACATCTATGAACTCAAATCACGCCCAATCCACTTCGTGATTTCCGTCCTTGATGAGTCAGAAACGCATGAAATTGTTTTTCAAAGAGAAGTCGTCAGTTGTGTTTCTCCCACCGATCTGTTCTGCAGACGTTCTCGCGGAGAACATCTGTGAACGGCTCAGGGGAACATCGGATGTTCTAGATATGTTCACTATTAACCAGGAGGTCAAACAACAGCGCCACCTGGAGATCAACACATGTGGGGAAACAAACATGGATTATTCTATTTGGATGATATATTTTAGTTGTAGAAAATATGTCAGAGGGAAAACCTGATCAATGCATTTGATTTGATTAAGAAAAGAAAGTGCCGCCGGACTGGAGAGATGTGCTACGAGAGAAGTAACCGAAAAGGAAAATCTACATAAAAAAAAAATATATATATATATATTTTTTTTTTACCTCTAAACTAAAAAATGCTGAGAAAAAATAATTGAAATGTGCAAAAGTCCCAACGCCTGCTTCTGTTGAGCTCCGGTTCCCCTCCTGAAGGCAGATTATTACAGCATGTCTGAATATAGATCTTTATATATAAAAAAATAAAGACAGACGCCATTCTGATCGATCACACACACACACACACACACACACACACACACACACACACACACACACACACACACACACACACACACACACACACACACACACACACACACACACACACACACACACACACACACACACACACACACACACACACACACACACACACACACACACACACACACACACACACACACACACACACACACACACACACACACACACAGAGAGAGAGAGGAAGACATGAAATTCAGCTTCGTGTCAGATTAGTGGATCGACCAATCAGCTTGATCGGGTGTGACGTCATCAGCGTCCGACGGGTTCGTCTCCTCGTGTGAAACCTTCATCCCGGAACTTTCTCAAGTCGCTCTGGAGAACCCCAGGATGTTTTCTGTCTTGAAACTGTGTGCTTGGTGTGCTTGGTGTGCTTGGTGTGCGTGACGCAGGAAACCCTGAACATCAGTCTGGTTTCTGGGGGTTTCAGTTCTACTCTAATGGAGGCGCCAGAAACTGGAGGAACTTTAATCCATGAAGTCCATTTGTCTCGGTGAGGGAACTCACCTGACCTACGCTGCAGCCTGCCCATGTGTGTGTGTGTGTGTGTGTGTGTGTGTGTGTGTGTGTGGGGTCATTTACTAGCTCTTCTGAGGATAATTATGAATAAAATGAAATGATGAGTATTATCCCTGAAAGAGGTTTTTTTTTTTTTTTTTTTAAATAGATTTTACAGTCAAAACTACTTATTTTGAATTTGTTTAAACAAATAATTGAAACTTGTGGATGGAAGAAATGCAAAATGAAAAAGAAATCACTGTAAATCCAAGGTTAACTCATATATCCTACACGCCGTCCCCGTCCCTGAACACCTCGTGTGGGTTTGTGTGTGTGTGTGTGTGTGTGTGTGTGTAGGCCTGAACACAGGCAATTAAACGCCTCCCACTTATTACATCACAGTCCATGTGGAGAAGCTCCTCAGAACAAAGTGGCTGATGGGATATGTGGCGACCTGTCGAGCAGCTTCACTCACCTGGAGACTCGGGGAACCGGGTGAGGGGTGGGGGGTGATGGTGGGGGGAGGGGTGGTCAATCTAAGGCCTCGTCGGTTTATCCAGCGACCACAGTGCTGCAGATACAAACTCATAGAGTCCGAGTGTTGGCTCCTCCACGGGAGTCCCAGCGGGGGGGCGCTACTTGTCCTTCAGTCTGCCGGGGGGTCTGGGCGTGGCCGGCGGTGGCGGTGCCACGGCGTGCAGGCCGGCCTCGGTGCCGATGTGGACGGTGATGTTGGTGTAGAGCGGCAGGTACTCCCGGGACACCACCTCGTACTCCACCGTGTTCATCCCGTCCAGCTTCCACGTCTGGCGAGTCTTGGCCAGCATGTTGAACCTTTGACAGACACCAGAACTTCAGTGGCGCACGAACCCGGAACGCAGAACCAGCATCCGTGTTCAAACTCTGCTAGTGTCACTCCCGACAAGAACCACGGTTTGAATCCCTCCACACAATGTCTGAACGTCTCCACCCCTGGTTCTGTAGAGTGTGGTTCTACAGAGTTTGGTTCTATAGGGTCTGGTTCTACAGAGTTTGGTTCTACAGGGTCTGGTGCTACAGAGTCTGGTTCTATAGGGTCTGGTTCTATAGGGTCTGGTTCTACAGAGTCTGGTGCTACAGGGTCTGGTGCTACAGGGTCTGGTTCTACAGGGTCTGGTTCTACAGGGTCTGGTTCTACAGGGTCTGGTTCTACAGGGTCTGGTTCTACAGGGTCTGGTTCTACAGGGTTTGGTGCTACAGAGTTTGGTTCTATAGGGTCTGGTTCTACAGGGTCTGGTGCTACAGAGTCTGGTGCTACAGAGTCTGGTGCTACAGAGTTTGGTTCTATAGGGTCTGGTTCTACAGGGTCTGGTTCTACAGGGTCTGGTTCTACAGGGTCTGGTTCTATAGGGTCTGGTTCTATAGGGTCTGGTTCTACAGAGTTTGGTGCTACAGAGTCTGGTGCTACAGAGTCTGGTGCTACAGGGTTTGGTTCTACAGGGTCTGGTTCTACAGGGTCTGGTTCTACAGGGTCTGGTTCTACAGGTTTCTCCTCTACTTGCACAAGTACAATTGTTGTTTTTTCTGTCGTATTTGCAGTTCTGAACTGAACTCAAAACCAAATTGTTTACTGAAGTGTGAAGTGAGACCCCCCCCCCCCCCACCCCCACCCCCTCCCCACCACTGTTGTTTTTATCTCATTTAAATTTTACTAAAAGCAGAAAAAGCTAAAGTTTGTTTAGTCTTTAAACCGGGATGTGCTTGGATATTTAAAACAAACCCTGAGCACTCTGCAGTTTACATGTCCGACCACTAGAGGGTGCCGTGTTTCTGTCATGGAACCATGAACACAGTAGAACCAGTAGAACATAAACCTGCAGCCCTTCAGTCCACTCAGCATGAAGAAATGTTAGGAAACGTTCTCTTTGTTTAAAATCCTTCATCGTTCTTCTTCGACTCAACTGAAAATCTAAAAGGTTTTAATTTAAACGTCGCGTGAACGACCTGCTGGGGGGGGGGGGGCGCCGTCCCTGTGTCCTTAAGTGTTTTTGTTTTTTTAAACTGTAAGATATTTTTAACCCTTAAAAAAAACATAAATAGGGTTTAAATGTTTTAAATAGCTTTTCCTGCACACTTTTCAAAGTGTTTCTTGAATTATTTTACAATTTTCTTTTTTCTACCTTCCTATAGCCTCTTGTTTTTAAACTTTTTTAATCAGTTTTAAAACTTTTAAAAACATGTTTGGATATTTGTAAAGAGGATAGGCTGAAGTTGGTGAATATACAATATTGAAAATACTTATTTTTTTTACTTTTTGTTTATTGAATTTAATGTATTCATTTCACCTTTCAGAGCTAATTCAAGTGTGAGCAACATGTATAATCTGTGTTCTTGTTTTTCAAATAAAAAGTTCATTAACAACAAAAAAATAATAATATTTAAGCCTTTTAAATCATTTGTAAGCCATTTTATCCGTTTTTAAAACTTCTAAAAATATATTTCAAGCCTTTTTGAGAAAACATTGTCAAACTTTTTTTTTTTTTTTTAACCCTTTTTATCGGGTTTCCAGCCGAGGCTGAGGAGTGAACTGTGTCGTACCTCTTGGGGTTGACGTCGTTCCCTTTGTCCAGCTTGTGTTTGATCATCCTGTAGCGGCCGACCTTCACAGACGGCCGGGTGATGTACATCCCGGCCAGAGACACTCTGAGGACAGACACACACACACACACACACACACACACACACACACACACACACACACACACACACACACACACACACACACACACACACACACACACACACACACACACACACACACACACACACACACACACACACACACACACACACACACACACACACACACACACACACACACACACACACACACACACACACACACACACACACACACACACACACACACACACACACACACACACACACACACACACACACACACACACACACACACACACACACACACACACACACACACACACACACACACACACACACACACACACACACACACACACACACACACACTGAGCAGGTCGGACATCTTGGAATCGCTTCAGTCGACTCACAGAAACACCGATTGAGTCTTATTCAAATTCTGATTTAACAGAAGATAAATTCACCACGTGTCGCTGAAATGTCTCGTATGTTCTTTGTTTTTCCAGAATTTAAAGAGTTCAGGACATTTTCAAACTGTTGCATCACATCAGACACAACTTCTCTTTGTAACTAAAGGCCTCTTCATCCTCCATAAGAACAAGGCGAAAGTTCGGCAGTTCAGGTCCTGTCGAACAAAATGACGTCACTTCCTTCTTCCAGCTCCTTCTGGCCGAACAAATTAGTTTGGGCTGTACCAACCGCCCTGGCCGAACTCTGTAGGAGCCGCACTGCCGAAACTTCTGCACTGCCGTGTGCTGCGCATGCGTGTTCTAGTTCGCTCATGACTATCGATAATATCTTAATCATATTTAGCTTGTAACAGCGCTACTGTACGAGCGCCGCAGCTCGTTAAAATGTCAGAGTGCAGGCTGACGTGATGCACCTGAACGCATCACGAACAGCTGTCAGCTCCTGGAGTTAAAACTGGACTAACATCGCGCTCCGACAAAAACGTTTTTATTACTGAAAAAGTTCAGAGAAATGTGTTTCTGAAAGCTCTGGAGGCCAGAAATAAACTGTGCTGTTGAAAAGTTTAAACGCCGCTTCACAGACTTGTGCCTGCTGCGAGGGGGCGTGGCCTGTTGTGAGGGGGCGTGGCCTGCGAGTCCGGCAGCTTCTTATCGGAGTATGAACAGTCCTGCCGAAAAAACTTTTTTTTTCTGCTGCTGGCTGACGTCACTGCAGAATTTTCTTCTTGTTCTTATAGGAGTATGCAGGCGCCTTAAGAACTGGATCGTGCAGCAGGTGAGGACGTTGTTGGGAAAGAGCCGAGTCTCACTTTTTACTGAACAAGAAAGACCCAAACAAAACAGAGCGGCGCTTCTTAAAACTTAAAAGATCTTTGTTATTTAGATGTCCGTGAGTCTCTGGCTCCGCTTCCACGGCGACGCTTCAAGTGTAAACACCGTTTTAGTTTCAGAAGTTTTACTTTTACATGGCAACAGTCTGAAGATGTCCGTTTCCATGACAACAGCAGAAACACTGATAAGCGATGTAGTTTTCATGTTGGTCCACTAGTTGGTGCTGTGGGGAGTTTTCCTGAAAGCGTGCGCACAGAGAACAATGAGCTCTAAACATGAACACTGGGAGAACGCGGACATTCTAGTGGACAGAACACCAAGTTGGATTGTTATTGTGGTGACTGTCAAAATAAAAGTACCAAGTTGGATATTTATTATGGTGACTGTCAAAATAAATGTACCAGGGTGGATTGCTATTATGGTGACTGTCGAAATAAAACCATCAAGTTGGATTGTTATTATGGTGACTGTCAAAATAAAAGTACCAAGTTGGATACACAAACCAGTGATGAACACCTTTTCACCAATTACCGCCCTGTAGCTCTTCTTCCACAGTTCTCCAAAATATTAGAAAAACATATTTGATACAAGACTTCGAAACTTTATTGAAAAACATCATTTGTTGTCTGACAGCCAATATAGATTTAGACAATAGGTCAACATCTCTTGCTTTAATTGATTTAAGAGGAAATTTCAAATTGTGTAGAAAAAAATAAAATATTGTACTCTGAATTTTTATTGCTCTCCAAAAAGCTTTTAACACCATAGATTATCATATATTAATTAATAAATTAGAGACCTATGGCATTAGAGGTATACCTAAGCAATAGTTACAGAGCCACTTGGCTGAGAGACCTCAGTTTGTACAAATCGAGAAACATAAATCAGAGCATAGAATTATAAAATGTGGTGTTCCTCAAGGGTCGATACTGGGCCCTACTCTGTTCATTATGTATATTAATGACATTGTTCAAATATCTAAACTAATGAAATTTGTACTTTTTGCGGATGACACGAATATTATTTGTCCAGGAAATAAGTTGGAGCAACTTTTGGAACAAATACCAGAGGAAATGAACAAACTAAAAAACTGGTTTGATGAAAAAATAGTTTTCGTTGAACTTGAAGACAAAATTTATGTTATTTGGAAACCAAAAATATGACCTTACTGTACAATTATCCATTGATAACATAATAAAATGTATTTCTAGGGGTTGCGGTAGATGAGAAGATCTCTTGGAAACCTCATATTAGTCATTTGTGGACGAAAGTTGCATAATGTGTTCTGAGGAGAGAGAGCCGTGAATATAATGATCACACTAACACACTTTTTTTTTAATCATCAGTTTTAAAATTAATTGATTTGGTGAATTATAAAACTGCTCGAATAATGTTCAGGGCATCAAAAAAAAATCTCTTCCCTCAAATATCGAAAAATTATTTTTATGATAGAGACGAGCATCGTGCATACAACTTGTGGGGGGGGGGGGGGTAACAAACTGTACCAACCAGAAGTTAGAACTACTTTAAAATCCATGTGCATCTCAGTGGGGGGTCTTCTCTTGAGGAATGGTTTGGCCGAGGAGCTCTAAGTTCGCTCTGCCATTATCCAATTTAAAAAAATGTTTAAAAGAAATGTGATGATAAAATATTTGGAAGAGAGAGTTTGATGCCCTCGGCTGTGAGCGTTAAGGGAGAGGGGTGAGAGGGGTGAGAGGGGTGAGAGGGGTGAGAGGGTGAGAGGGGTGAGAGGGCTGCTTGTTGTGATGATTCTGTGTTTTACTGTATATTGTGATGTTGTGTCTTGTGGGGGGGAGCGGGGGGGGGGGGGGGGGGGGGAGTTGGAGGGTGCTGGCTTCATCCCGTCCCCTTTTTAAACCACAAACTTGTTTATGTTATGTAAGTTGTATTGTGTGCAGGTTTGAAATAACATTTTTACTTACTTACTTTATCACGGTGTGACTTTCAAAATAAAACTACCATTTCCAGGAGAATATGGACTGGGAGTCATGACACTGTAGAGGAAACTTTGTTCCGATTGGCTCTACTGAGCATGTGCAGAAGAAGTTGTTACTATCAGCATGGTGACCAGGACCTGGACCAGGACCAGGACCTGGACTAGGACCAGAGTTTCCTCGAAGACGGAGCCTGACTGTTTTCAGAAAGTGCTGTTTTTGCCAGTTTCTAAAAAGTTGTGTTTTCAGTGGCTCCGACCCCCAAAACACAACAGAAGTTTCACATTTTCACTTGAAGTCACTGTTGTGTAAACACCCCCCCCATGTGGCACCTGCTGTCCTCACATCCTGGTTCTGGTTCTCACCTGACCCCGATGTCGTCGTCCTCGCCGCCCCAGCCCCAGTAGTTGTTGGGAAAGCCGTTCATCTTCAGGTAGTGCAGCGGCGACAGCGCCGACACGCCTCCGAAGTACATCTTGTACGGCAGCCTGGAGGAGACCGAACCACACATCAAACCTCAGCGACACGCAGACAGAACCGAGAGCCGGAGAACCTCCTACTTGTATCCGAACTTGTCCATGGCGATGGCGGCGTGCTTGGGGTTGGCGTCGCAGACGTAGGTGTTGCGGTCGTCCTCGGGGATCAGGTCCACATCGTGGAAGAAGAGGCAGTCCCAGTCCTCCTCCCTCATGGCCTCCCGGAAGCCCACATTCATCAGCTTGGCTCGGTTGAAGGTGTAGTTTCCAGCCTGGAGGAGGAGGAGGAGGAGGAGAAGAAGAAGAAGAGCTCAATGGAACGTTGGAGCCTTCTGTGGCGTTCCACAGGGATCAGTCTTGGGCATACTCTTCACATTATACCTGCTTCCTGTAGGAATATTATCATGAAACGCGTCACTAACCTCCATCGTTAAACAGATGGTAAACAAATCAATGGATCAGTGAAGCCAGATGTTATTGATCAACTTGTTGAACTAGGAGCTTCTGGATGACGTAGATTATCAATAACACATTGGTGATGTAGATTAATAACATGTGGGTGACGTAGATTATTAATAACACGTTGGCGTTCTCAGACCTGGTGTATGATGTAGATTCCGTAGTTCAGCTGCTGCCGCTGCAGGAACGGGTGGAGGTAGTACAGCAGGAATTTGAGGTGGTGCTCTCGGTGCCGGTGGGGAATGATGATGGCGGTCCGGTGCCTGGACTCACAGCCCGGCGGCCTGTAGCGCCCCCCGCGGACCACCAGGGGGTTCTTCCTCTGGACCTCGGCCAGCGTGAGGCCGGAGGGAAAGCTGACGTGGATCGGACCCCCTGAGGAGGAGGAGCAGAACTCCGTCAGTAAAGGGTGGAGGTGATGTATACAGTGACAAACTGATTCCCTGTTCCTTATATTCTAGTGGACAGACCAACAAGTTGGATTGTTATTACGGTGACTGTCAAAATAAAAGTACCAAGTCCTGGAGAATATGGACTGGTAGTCGTGACACCACGGAGGAAGCTGATGGGCTCTACTGAGCATGTGCAGAAGAACTAGTTACTACCACCGGGGTGACCAGTACCAGAACCAGGACCAGGGTTCCGCCATCTACACGAAGATGGAGTGTTTAGTAGTAGTAGTAGTAGTAGTATTTTCAGTGGCTCTGAGCACCGTTGTTGTGTAAACATCCGTGTCAGAGAACCGACAATTCAGAAGTTGGTCCAAACTAAGTTTTGTCACTTTGACCAGTTGAAACTCAACGAGGCGTCAGACTGGATCCAACCTCCATGTTTCACCGACCAAACGTCCTGCTTTTCCTGATCAACCAGTCGCAGCGTCACTTCGGGGGTTTCGACTCACTTTACACGTCTCCATGTCTGATTAAGGGCGGGGCTCCATTATCTCCGTCTCAGTGTCACTGGGCACAACAACCAACCAACTGGAAGTGAAAACCCTGGGAAGACCTGGAGCCAAACGCCACGTCCACGGAACGATCCGGAAACACTCCGCGGGTCATGCAAACGCATCCAAATCAGCAGCGGAGCAGCTGCTGCCAAAGCAAATGTGGAGGTTTGTTTGTGGAGACTGAAGCTCTGAGCGCCGCCCGAGATAGAAGACCGATAGAAACTAGAATAGAAATATACATGATGGGGAGAGCTGAGAGCTCGTGACCTCCTCCAGAAAACACAAGCAGAGGGTCGGCAGGCCGGCAGGTGACGAGACCAAGAAGTTCAAGGAGCAGGAGACGTCAAGGGGAATTTTAACTTTTGTTGCGTTCGGCCTGCAAAACAGGACAAACTGGACTCTCCTGGGTCCCAACTCTCCTAGTTACCTGCTCACGAGCTCGTAGTTGAACCTCCGGCTCTTTTTCTATGTCTGGTTCTGTTACAGAAAAGCAGAACCAGAGGCTCCACGGGAACTGCAGGGTTCAGAGGTTCCACGGATCTTTTTCATCATGTTGAATGAAACTTTCTGAAGCCGAAACGTCAAATCGAATCAGTCGGTGAAGTGGGACATTATCTGGAGAGTCTCGTTTGGTTTATCCTGATGGGGAAGGTGTGAATAAACTTTTGCTCTAACCAACACAGTTTCGGCTGATGAGTTGAATATTTGAGTGTTTGTTCCGTTTTGTTTTTCTGAACACTGCCAAAATAAATTCAAAATTAAAGTGTTTTGTGGAAAAACATTGCAAAAGTGAACTGTATTTACTACACAACACCTTCTATAGTTCCCCCCCCCACCACCAACCCCCCCCCCCCCCCCCCCCCCCCCCCCCGACACGAAGTGCAGGGTCAGTTTGAACTGGTTTCCAACAGGTCACACCAGAATACCAGTGGACGCAGGAAACGTTGAAGTGTTGTTCTTAAGCCCGTCGACCCGACATTGTAACACCTACGACCGTCGTCATGGAAACTTTCGTGCTGAAAGTGACCTGACGGGTTAAACCCCACCATTCGGATTCCTGTTTGAGAGCAAACACCGTGTTCAAACAGTGAGAGCGAGCAAACGGACGTCAGGCCGATGCAGATTCGTCAGGACCTGGAGGCGTTCCCACCTTCAACAAACCGCCAGGGACCAATACGAGTCGACATCAGGCCGGTATCAGGCCGGTATCAGACCGACATCAGGCCGGCATCAGGCCGGCATCAGGCCGGCATCAGGCCGGCATCAGCCGGCATCAGGCCGGCATCAGGCCGGCATCAGACAGACTGATATCAATCAGATGTCAGGCCGATATCAAGCCATTGTCGAACACTGGCAACAGACAACATATCTGAATAATTGTCCGTCACTGAGAAACGAGTCAGAAACAAACCGAAAAAAGGCTGGAAAGTAAATGAATAAAAGTTTGTCGAGTTTAAATTAGTTGAGCTTCTCACTGCTTTCTATATTTACCTTTCATCTTTTGTGTGCCTTAATTTCCCTGACTATTATTAATAATTTATATAGTGTGCCAGTTTCTTTATTTGTGTTCTAAATATAAATTCTTCTATCCTACAAAAACAGTTGTTTCGGTGCGGAACATGTACTGCAAATTATACTCTGTATAATTGTTGAGTGTTATAAATGAAGGACTTGACTTTCCTTAAATCAAACTTAAACTAAAAAGTGAGACTCAGAGAGACGTGAACTTTTCCCGTCACGTCTCGGCGACTCACCGATGAGCGGCGACGTCCGGGGGCAGTACGGCATGTCGTCTCCACGGCCCTGGGCTCTGCTCAGGTGGGACAGGTTAGCATACACGTCGCCTCCGATGAGCGCCGGCAAGCCCGCCGCCGTCGTGTGGTTGCGTCCGGACGCGTCGGGCTTGCGGAAGATGCGGATGAAGTAGGTGACCCTCCTCTGGTAGCCCTCCCGGGACAGCAGCGCCATGACCACCAACTGGATGCCCAGGAACATGAATAGGTAACGCCACTTGGACTGAATACTGAGCATGGCGCTGGCGGAGCGTGGGCCGGGTCCGAGCCGAGGGGAGGTTCAGGAGTCTGTGTGTGTGTGTGTGTGTGTGTCTGTGGAGGGGGGGGGGGGGGGGGGGGGGTGTAGTGAGAGGAAAAAGGCACTTTTGGTGGAGTGAGGGAGTGGGGGGGTTCCGAGCAGGGGAAACGTGTCCAAGTCCTCCAGAAGAAGAAGAAGAAGTGGCCAGAGAGCGTCTGGACCTCACTGCATCGCCGGCTGCTCAGCAGAGGCCGCACGGCGCCAGATCACTGACTTCCCCGCCGCATGGGTCCAGCCGCCGGCTCATTCTCCTCCTCCTCCTCCACTGGGGGGGGCTTCAGGCCTACTGCTGCCCCCCCCCATGCTCTCTGATGAGGGAGGCGACCACAGCAGCAGCCGCCATGACAGAAGAAGTGCAGCCGTGGACGGCCTTGGACTCACTGAGGATTACTCAGACAAGGGGGAGTGGAACCCTGACCGGGGGGAGGAAGAGGAGGAGGAGGAGGAGGAGGGCTCAGTATGAGACGGGAGGAGGGGGGGAGGCGGAGAAAGAGGAGGGAGAGCTTTGCTTCCCACTGTTATTGTCCCATAATGATGCAATCCAGGAGGAGGAGGAACAGCGACTCGACTCTGAAGACAAAGCAGAGGGGGGGGGGGGGGGGGGGGTAGGAGGGGGAGAACGACAAGGAGAAGCCGTTAGTTAAATTCACGATACTGAAACTGTTGAAATCAGTTGTTTCTCCAACGTAAACTAACCCTGACCTGCTCTGTGCCGTCCAAACAAACAGATTGTGTGTTTACATGAGAAACAATCCTGACTAATAAACCCCTGCCCCCAACCACAGGCCTGCGGGGGGGGGGATATCGACTTAGCATGAGAACGACATTGATTTTCAACGGACTTCATTTTCAAAACATTACCATGTAAATGCAAAACTTTTCTGAAACGCTGACAGCGTCGTGACAGCAGCGCCTCAGCGCAGACGCTGCCTGACGCCATCCAACACATCAGCTGCAAATCAATTAGCGCTGGTTAAAGCAGCCGGACTCAGACCGCTAATCCTAATCCCGCAGCACACTTCCAGGCCGGTGGAGGGTGGGGGGGTTGGGGTGGGGTTGGATGAAACCGCTCATCTGCACCATAAGAGCCCTCGGGTTTTACTGCCAGCGCTTCGCATCATAATTCCAGATTCAAACCCTGTCGTTTTCACACTCGGCCAGCGGAACGACATTTCAAACCAGAATCAGTCTGAGACCTTCGGGTTCAAATCGTTTGGTGTCGCCCGGTTCTCAATCTCAAGTTGTTCTGACCCGGAACCTGCCGATTTCCTGTGGTCCAGTTCCAGACCGGTGTTTTGCTTCCTTGCGCCGGGAAACAGTGAATAGCTTTAGCTCCGATGCTAACTCGGGCTAACGGACAAGATGTTCCACTATCAATATTAATATTGCGATACAGTGTGCCGTTTTCTTTGTGTTCTAAACTTTTATTTTTCTTCATTTTTTATTTTTCTATCCTATAAAGACTGTTATCTAGGTGCGAAACATGTACTCCAGGCGTTTCACTGTACGTTATACTGTACAACTGTCGAGTGTGATAAATAAAGGACTCAAGGAGCAGAAGGAAGAGGCTTCTTCTAGCTGTTAGCATTAGCATTGACCCCCCCCCCCCACCAGTGAAGAAAGTTTTGCGGATACACTCGTAGAAACGGCTCAGCTCGTGGACCGAGGAGTGTGAGCAGATGGGAGCCCTCTCACTTTCCCGGCCTCGTGATAACCCCGTAGATTATGGATATATAAAGATCATGCCATAAAGACAGTCGTTAATCCTGGCGGCGGTGGCGGCGGGGGGGTGGGGGGGGATCCTTACTGAACTGGACAAGATGATCACGATCAGACGGTTCAATGTGATCCGAGGATAAATGCCCAGGCTTCAACGATTTCCAAGCAAAAAAAGAGGTTTTGTTGGGTTTGTGTGTCTCGTTTTTGACAACGGTGAACTTTCTGGAAACGCCAAGGCTCCGTCATGCAGACGGCGGAAGCGCCGCTGCTGCGCTCCACGCTGGTAGTAACTAGTAGTTCTGCACATGCTCAGTAGAGACAATCGGAACAAAGTTTCCTCTGTGGTGTCGTGACTCCCAGTCCATAGTCTCATGGGACTTGCTACTTTTATTTTGACAGTGACCGTAATAGCAATCCAACTTGGTGGTCTGTCCACTAGAATGTCCGCGTTCTCCCGGTGGTAATGTTTGGGCTTGGCACGCCTAAAACACCAAAACCACGAGTATTCCCTTGTACCGTAGTGGAGTAAACGAGGCCTAAAGGTGGAAACCGTCCAGGTATCGGATACGTCATTCCAAGAAACCTGAAACACACTGCAGTGAGAGACTGTGGCTCCTCCCCTTTTCCAGCTCTGCTGTGGCGTTACGTGAACTCGGGACATGTCGTTCCTCATTGAAAAGAAGAGAGCAGGATCATGTTTGCGCGCTCGTACGGGAAGTGTGGTTTGGATTGTGGCATCATGGCGGCCCCGCCCTCCACACAGTGGGGAAACTCCCCCGGGGGGAAAAGTTATACCTGGAAATAAAGCACCTTTCCATTATCCACAATCCAGGATGGTCACAGGGATGAGAGCCGATCCATCACCGCTCCGGGGCGGTAACGTACCCGAGAGCTGTGGTCTGGTTCATCCTTCCTGTCCACATGGAGTCATTAGAAACGCCACAGTTAGCACGGCGAGCAATGATATGGTCCGTGTGTGTTGGTCCCCCCCCCACACCCCTCACCCCACCCTCCCTTCACGGTGCATTAAGTGCTTTGAACAGCAACAGCACACAACAGCCAAGAAATGGGACATGTACTTTAATAATACATGTATAAGCTATGTGAACACACATGCTTGGACACATGAACGAATGCAAAAGGACCGGGGGGGTGGGGGGGGGGGGGGGTTAAAGAGGATGGGGGAGTTATATATAGATCATCACCATCATCATCATCCAGGGACTGTAATTTACAGTCGGCAGCACATCTCAGAGCCTAAAGCGACAACATTGAGTCATGCACCGCTGCTCCAGATCAGGGGGGGGGGGGGGGGGGGCGCGCTGCATATTGCTAATGCTACCAACATACCGGCAGATTTTAGAGTGGGACACTAACTGCTAATGCTATGCTACCAACATACAGACCGATCTTAGATGGAGAGGCTCACCGCTAAAGCTATGCTACCAACGTACAGACAGATCTTTGATGGAGATGCTAATTGCTAATGCTACCAACGTACAGACAGATCTTTGATGGAGAGGCTAACTGCTAATGCTACCAACGTACAGACAGATCTTTGATGGAGAGGCTAACTGCTAATGCTACCAACGCACAGACAGATCTTTGATGGAGATGCTAACTGCTAATGCTACCAACGCACAGACAGATCTTTGATGGAGATGCTAACTGCTAATGCTACCAACGTACAGACAGATCTTTGATGGAGATGCTAACTGCTAATGCTACCAACGTACAGACAGATCTTTGATGGAGATGCTAACTGCTAATGCTACCAACGTACAGACAGATCTTTGATGGAGATGCTAACTGCTAATGCCACCAACGTACAGACAGATCTTTGATGGAGATGCTAACTGCTAATGCTACCAACGTACAGACAGATCTTTGATGGAGATGCTAACTGCTAATGCTACCAACGTACAGACAGATCTTTGATGGAGATGCTAACTGCTAATGCCACCAACGTACAGACAGATCTTTGATGGAGATGCTAACTGCTAATGCCACCAACGTACAGACAGATCTTTGATGGAGAGGCTAACTGCTAATGCTACCAACGTACAGACAGATCTTTGATGGAGATGCTAACTGCTAATGCCACCAACGTACAGACAGATCTTTGATGGAGATGCTAACTGCTAATGCCACCAACGTACAGACAGATCTTTGATGGAGATGCTAACTGCTAATGCCACCAACGTACAGACAGATCTTTGATGGAGATGCTAACTGCTAATGCCACCAACGTACAGACAGATCTTTGATGGAGATGCTAACTGCTAATGCCACCAACGCACAGACAGATCTTTGATGGAGAGGCTAACTGCTAATGCTACCAACGTACAGACAGATCTTTGATGGAGAGGCTAAAGGGTTTTTTAAAAAAAGCGTCTCCTTTAGGTTTCATTCACACGATGTTCGTTTCAGAAAAGTTTCACATTTGCACAGCAACGTTTTCAAAAGAATGTTCGTTTACACGCAAACGGCAGAATCTGTGACATCGATGCAGTCGGCATGTAAGGCGACGGAGTGTTTTGAAAAAGTTGGGTTTTCGGAGACTCCGATTACTGTCGTCATGTGAACGGACTTCCAAAGAGAACGGCAGTATTCTGCTTCCCATCGAGACGTGCGCAGTAACTAGTAACTTCCATCGCGAGTGATCAGTGGAGTGGTTTTTTTTCCTGCTAAAATCAATGTCACCTCAAGCGACTCGCAAGAGGACTGCCAACACTTCTCACACATTGCTAACGCTCCATCTGCTCCACACTCCGCTTCCTCACCGACGTGTTTGTCTTCTATTTATCACGAACCATTTCCAGGTCGGGAGAGCAGATTTGTGGAGACGCAGACCTTCTGAACGGCGGCGGGTTATCCGAGCCACAGATTCCACAAACAGCTGGTTCTCATCATCACAACGTAGAGCTGCACTCTCAGGCGCCCCTCAAAACTTTTCCACGTCTCAGACTCCCACTTTCTCTGCACTTTGTCGATGAAGCAAAACAAACGGTTTTTTGCTTTTTTTTATTTTAACTTCCCAATGCCGATCCGTGCATTTCAGCATAGCGCTGGACCATTTCTGCCCCTGGTGTTAATGCACTGGAAAATGTCATAAAATATCAAAATATTAGTCATAATATGTGGAAACGAGTAGCTAATCTGAATGAAACACAGTTCATTCAAAATCTGGCGTTCCACAGGGGTCTGTGCTGGGACCTTCAAAGTTCTCGAGGTGCAGGAATGACAAACTTCAAAAAAATCTTTTAAAAGCAATATTAAACATGTTTTAAATCATCAACCTGCTACTATCACAACAGATACTTTCTAAGTCTGAAATTACTTGATTCTACAAACCATTAAATCAGTTTTGATTCCATTTAAAATGATTTAAGTTATTTTTCCGCAGTGAGAAGACCAGAAAAGGGCCAAAATAGGTCAAAACAAATAGTCTTAACTAAATTAAATAGTTAATCCAAAATCTGGCGTTCCACAGGGACCTATACTGGGACCTGTGCGACTTGGGAGTAACTTTAACAACCCGTAATCCCATTTCCACGACTGTAATCAGCTACTTGGTGCAGCGATACAGAAGCAACATGTAGAAAGTGAATAACTTGTGATTCTGCATCTAAATACAGTTGGTTTAAGATGTGGTGTTCCACAGGGACCTATATTGGGACCCCCACTAGTTCACATTGGTGCAAATGGCTTTGATCGAAATATTAAATAAAATATTAATTTTAGAATAATTTTTAAATGTAAAAAAAACAACCATGCAAGCTACTAGCAACTGAAGACGACATCATATCTACTCGGCTGTAGACTAGTAATGATTTTTTACTTTTTTTTTTTTTTAAGATGAACTTTCTTTTCTTTAACCAATTGAATAACCGCCACACCTCGAGAGTTTAATGAACGCGGTTCGAACAGAAAGTAAGTGTAGCGTTCAACTCCACACCTTCCAAAGTATTCGGGAAGATATAATTTAGTACTTTTCAGGCCATGGAAAACTTTTGGCAGTAATTAAGTAGCCAATAACAAAACCGCAGCACCAGCATGTTCTCACTGTGTGCGTCTGGAGCCTTTGTGAACAGAATCAATAAATAATCCGACAGGTCCGTGAGAGGAAGCCGGGACGGGATGAAGCTCCGATCCAGACTCTTCATTAAGTCCACATCTGGAACCGTCTCGCCTTCCCGTTTCTGGACGGTTCAGCGTCTCGCTTGTGAAGTTCTGCAGCTTCTGGAGAGATTCCAGAAACCCGGTTCACAGAGTTTCTGCTGCACGACGCTCAAGAATGTGGGGGAGTCGTTCAGGGACACTTCAGAGCCGCGGTAATCTGGACCTCTGCTGATCTGCGGAGGTTCCTTCAAGGAGGGCGTTTGTGTGATTGTGGAGAGGCTCAGGTGTCGGTCACACGGACTGTTCTGCATGTCGACCAAGAACAAAACTAGATTTTCACCATAAAAGTTTAATATTGAAAAGTTAATTTTGGGACTTTTTTTTTTTTTTAAATGAATTGGTAAATTTTGATATACGATAAAAGTAAGGCAACTTTTTGTGTATTTTGAGTATCAACACAATCTTTGTGTCTTCAGCTGAAGACGTTTCTGTGTGAACTGAATTATCCGGTACTGAACACGGAAGACGAGCAGAAGCTCGGTCGGGAGGTTTGGTGTCGAGTAACTACGGACTTTAAGAGGAACGACGCCAATAAGACGACCTTCTGAAACTAAACGTCTTTCCTCTGCAGGACCGGCGAACACGAAGTGCAAACACGCCGGCGTCAGCATAACACGTGCCACCGGCGCGTCATGGCAACCCCCGCCGAGCGCCCTGGTTTCTACGTGAGGTCCGCCGAGTCCCGGGTCCACCGGGATTCCACAGACAGAAAGAAGAGAAGTGGGGGGGGGGGGGGGGAAACATCTTCCTCCTCCTCCTCCTCGTTCTGCTTTCAGATGCAGTTTCCAGAGCTCGCCTCGACCCACCGGGGAGATCCACTGAGCCAGCAGCGGCCATGGCGACCAGAATCCTCCCCATGGAGCCAAGAACCCACAACAGACCAGAAGAACCGGAACGCCGAGTCGATCTGGAATCGACTCCGACTAAAAACCCTTGAAATACTCATAAAAGTCCCGTCACCACGAGCCAGAACCTTCTTTCTTCTCCTTGTTCTTCTGAAGTTTCCCGTCCACATGGGGAAACATCAGCGTCCACGACGCCACGAACACTCCTCAAAACGACGCAGTGTATCCGCCAGACATGTAGGTGGCGCGGTAACGCTGCCACGGAAATACACCAGAAACAGAGAAGAAGACGCGAAGCATTAAAAGAATCCTCTCATTGAACAAAACCACCACGACTCCTCATTTTGCCCGAAGCATTTCCAGTGGAAACGTTGTCGTAGTGCGCCGGTGGCCGATCACCAGGAGCACAACAGTCATGAAAACAAACAAACGAAACAAGACGACAAACTCGTTACTACGCCGACTCACTACTGCCACCTGACACACAGTGGTGGTATTACACAAAAAGATCCCGCAGCACCTCAAAGGCCAGCAGGTTTTGACCAGAGGAATGTTTTGGGAGTTCCTGCGGGTACTCCTCTGCTGCCACGGGCTTTGTGTTTGTAAAGACTGTCCAGCTGTGAGCAGGGGGTTTACATGTGGGGGGGGCGGGGGTGGGGGGGCGTCCAGGACTCTGACCCCACTGACAGAGTGCATGAGAGGTGCTGGAGGGGGGATGGGGCCGCAGTTTGGGGCCCTTTGTTCGGCTGTGGAGGCAAACAGAACTGACCGGACCCGTCGGGGGGGGGGTTATCCCCTCATAACAAACCCCTGAAGTGACCCTGAAAGTTGGACGTGCGCAGTCCGTGAACGCAGCACTTTCACGGAAACCAACAACACAAACAAAAGTTGCGCAAACACGTGCCGGGGCAGCGTCAGCTCCACGAGCTCACAGATGGCGCACAATTCACCGCACATCCACCGCCTCTGCCCTCCCCCCCCTCCCCACCCCGAGTCCGTTTCCAGCCGCCGCAGTGCTTCCGCGGAGACTCCCCGGAGCGGCTTCCCGAGGCCGCCGCCGCTCCGGGGAGGCGGGAGGCGGGGGGCCCAGCTGTGAGCCGAGCCGAGCCGAGCCGAGCACCGCTGCCGGAGCACCGCGCTCTGTTAGCCGCTTAGCTCGCTAGCGTCGACCCGCTGACTCTCCGCGCCGCCGCAGACCCACAGGTCCCGGCTCGGTGCTTACCCGGACGGCCCGGTGCTGCTGCAGCCTGCTGGGGGTCCGGAGCCTGGAGGACTGCGTCTCTGCTGGCGGAGAGCCGGAGGAAGAAACCAGAGGACCGGAGCCGAGTCTGAAGTTAGTCCGCTGCGGAGTTTCCCCTCCCCTTCACACCCTCCGTGTGTGTGTGTGTGTGTGTGTGTGTGTGTGTGTGTGTGTGTGGGTGGGTGGGTGGGTGGGTGGGTGGGTGGGTGTGTGTGTGTGTGTGTGTGTGTGTGTGTGTGGGTGTGTGTGCTATAAATGAAAAACCACACAGCAAACGAAACAAAAAACCCAAAAGAAGCAGAAGCGATAAAAACAAAGTCAAACCACTTTCAACACAATAAGAGGAAGGAAATGAAGAAACTACAAACGTCTGTCCTCTTTTCTTTAATGTGTAAAGTTTGGATCAGGACTTTTCTTTCGGCAATAAAACACATTTAACAGAAGAATGAAGAAAATGTGGAGATAAATCAGATTCAGTCACACAAACAGCAGGAAATCCAGCTCATGAGGAAAAATGCTTTTAATGCTCATTTCTCTTACGTTAAGGTCCTTTTGTTAAAAAGGAAACTTTGTTTGGCTGTTTTTAATCAGTTTTTCCTCATTTTTGTGTTTTTTAAGGTAAGTTCTTTTTTTGTTTGTTCCTGTGGAGAATTTTTAAACCATTTCTGTTCAATTTTATTGTTCATTTTCAGTTTTTTTGGGTCATTTTCTGTTTCTTTATTGCATTTATATGTTTTTGTTTTGGTAAGTCAGTCCTTAAAGTAATTGTTTTGTCTTTTATGTTAAATTGTGCCTCTTTTGTGTTTTAAAATGATTCATCACCTGGGATAAAGCACGTGGTTTTTCTGGTTTCATTACGGGAGTTTGACTCGTTTGTAGTTTGAACGAGTTCATTTCACTTCGCATGAATTCAAATTCTAGTTAAATTCACTGAATTAACTTGTTTCAAAACATCTGTGACCCTAAACTGGATCTGTAACTTCAAACCAAAGAAATAAAAGATGATTTAAATATCTAATGTTGATATACTTTATATTCAGTTACCAGGAATGTAAGTCCACTACTTTCTTTTTACAGAAGTAACTAATCAAAGTAGTTTTTATTTACAGGAACTGGACAAGTAACTGCGTACTCAGTTTGACTCCACTACTACTCAGGAAAGTAATCAATAACTACCACATTAGCAAACAACCTACCCTATCAAGTAACTAGTTACTTTTGCAATAAATTAGTCTTTTTAAAAGGAGTAATGAATGAATAATCAAGAGACATTCTTACTTGGAAATATTTTAAGTAACCAAGAATGGGTACTTTACCATGTAACTAATTACTTCACATTTTCCATTACTAGGAAAGTAACTGGTTTTAAAAAAAAATAAAAGTATCTATGAGGTAATAAGTTACTAGAAAAGTGACTTTATAGAGCCAACTGTTACAATAAATACAGTAACAGCCCGAGTATATATGAAGTAGTTACTTTATGTACAGTAACTAATGAAGTAACTATACTCAGACTGATACACTACAACACACTAACCCTTTCCGGAGGAAAAGCCTGTACTCAGTAACTATAGAAGTAACTTCAGTATTGAAAGAATCCAAACATTCAGTTTTTATGAAAAAAAGAAAAACCTTTAATGGTGTTTGAACGAGTTGGTGAAACAAACATCTGGTGACACACGAGGAGTCCAGCAGACCGCCTGTAGGAAAACACTTCCCCCGGGGGGGGGGGGGGGGGTCAGTCACCCACACACACAGGTGAGGGCGCTGGAGGGGGCGGAGCTTCTCTACTTGTAGAACTCGTGTTCCTGCTCGTCCTTCTTGATCACCGTCTTGTACGCTTTCTCGAAGTCTTTGGCCAGAACGATGTAGCGGTTCTCTCGCACCGCCAGCATGCCGGCCTGGACGCAACAGAACCACGTTAGCATTAGCAGCTAACTGATACTGAGGGGTTAGCATTGTTTAGACTGTGTGTGTGTGTGTGTGTGTACCTCCTGGCAGATGGAGTTGATGTCTGCTCCAGAGATCTTGTCTGGTCGGGCAACATCTGGACATGAGTTAAGGTGGACTGAACGTCTCCAGAGAGGAGCGGAACACTTTTCAACCACGACTACAAACAGTGGAGATGCAGATTAACGCAGTC
The DNA here is from genome assembly GCF_963383615.2 of Lipophrys pholis. Classification (NCBI taxonomy): domain Eukaryota; kingdom Metazoa; phylum Chordata; class Actinopteri; order Blenniiformes; family Blenniidae; genus Lipophrys; species Lipophrys pholis. The sequence continues at coordinate 30,906,408 of NC_137639.1, read as the reverse complement.
AGAATATTATTACCCAGTCTAAGGCCGAGCGGTCTCAGGCCGAGCGGTCGGTTCTGGAACCCGGTCTGGGAGCTTAAAGGATACAGTCCTCCAGGTCCACCTCCTCGGACAGGTTCATCTTGCTGGTGATGGTGGAGAAGATGAGACGTTTCTGCCGGCGGTCAGGCAGCGGGAACTCGATCTTCCTGTCCAGACGCCCGGGACGCAGCAGGGCCGGGTCCAGAGTGTCTGCTCTGTTGGTGGCCATGATCACCTGGGGGGGGGGGGGGGGGGGTCAGGTCAGTTAGCTTCAGGGCTAAATGTGATTCAGCTGTGTGAATGCTGCGAGGGGCACTGTTCCGCCCCCTGCTGGTCAATGGCAGGATAATAACATGAAGACTTTTGAGATGTTTTGATTTTGTGAATTTTCAGTAAGAGATTGTTAATAATAAATTTGACTTTGACTTGGGGGGGGGGGGGGGTTATTCACCTTGACATTGACGTTCTGGTCGAAGCCGTCCATCTGATTGAGCAGCTCCAGCAGGATCCTCTGAACCTCCCTGTCCGCTGCAGGAGGGAACAGAAACACTTTAACATCGTCGTCTCTGGATCTCGTCACTTCTTTCATCTCAACAGGAAACATTTCAAACCTCATCTGCTGACCCTAACCCCTGTGAAAACTATTTAAGTTCACATTATCTCTCAGCTGGGCTTTCTGCTTTTATTCCCTTTGTTCTGGTCGTGTTTCCGGAGTTTAAGGTCGGAACACAGAAGATGCCCCCTTCTGTTGGGGCAGAAGAGGCTCCAGCTCCTACCTCCAGTCTGGGCGTCGAAGCGCTTGGTGGCGATGGCGTCGATCTCGTCGATGAAGATGATGGCGGGGGCGTTCTCCTTGGCCAGCCTGAAGACATCTCGCACCATCCGAGGACCCTCGCCCAGATACTTCTGGACGAACTCTGAACCGACCACTCGGATGAAGGCCGCTGGAGACAAAGAGCAAACAAAGTCCTCAGCAGGGGAAGAGCCCAACGCCAGAGCTGCAGACTGAAACCGAACCAACATGAACAGATAGAAAACGGATCGGAATCGGAATGTTTCCAGGAGAAGCTGACCGGTGGTGTGATGAGCCACAGCTTTAGCCAGCATGGTCTTCCCACAGCCTGGAGGTCCGTACATCAGGACGCCGCGAGGAGGGTCGATCCCGATCTGAGGGAGGAGAATAGAATAGAATAGATCATCTTCATTGTCATTCTAACCAGTACAACAAGATTCAAACAACCTGAGACTGTAGTTTCCTATTTCACTTCCTGTGAAGCTGCTCTGGAGTCTGAACAAGATTCAAGAGCTGCGGGAAATGTTGATCATTTCAGATTCTACCGCGCAACAACATGAACAAAACAAGGCCTCGTCCACAAAACAATATTTCTTCTCCCCGGGGTACTCGATGAAAACTCCCTCCACACGTCACTATGAACTCAGCTCAAGGTGTACTACATGCTTCAGGGCATGCAGTACATATGCCAGGCCTTTAGGGGAGCCGTGACACATAAAAAACACTGCAGGAGGCACGGCGTGAATAGAAATTTAGAAGTAGACTCTCTCTCTTTTTTGTTTGATTGTTGGTTTTTGTTTTTCCTTCATATGATTTATTTATTTTTGTAATGCTCTTTGTACCTTTCCAAGGATTGTGATGGGTGGGGGTGAGGGGAGGGTTTTTTTTTTGTCTAGGGTGTGTCACTGCATCCTATATTCCAACATGGCCCATAAATGGAACTCTGCTTCCTTTAGAGTTTGTAGGAAGGACTGCCCTTATCTGTATAGATGTGTGTATTGTCAAGCTTGACCTTTGCTACTCAGAATGTGACTTTTAGTTGCAGCTGTGGTTGTTTGTCTTCTAATCTAGATTAGGCTTGAGTCATGTTTGGATGTTTTGCGGCTTGTGACTGTTGTTATGGGGGGGGTGGGGTGGGGGGGATACTTCCCTGTACAGTAAATGCTATTTTCTGTTATTATTTTTCAATAATAAAAAGACCTTTGAAAGAAAAAAAGAGAAGCAGACTCTCCTCATAGACTTCTATACAACGTCATCTTTTATCGGGGTTTTAGAATTTGCCCACTCTGGGGCTATCTGAAGACGAACCTGTTTGTAAAGCTCAAAGTGTGTGAGCGGCAGCTCCACGGCTTCTCGGACTTCCTGCTTCTGGATGTCCATCCCTCCGATGTCAGCGTACATCACATCTGGCTTCTGGTCTGAGAGAGACACACACGGTAATCTAATGGATTCCGTTGTCGGCCATTTTTCCTGACTGTTTGCAGTGTCTGATGGCGTTTGGCTACAGCGTGGGTCCGTGTACCTTTCGGCCATTTGATTTTCCTTTTGATGTCCGGAAACGAGAAATGACACAATTTTCATTTTCCGATTTGATATTGGGAGACAAAAAAAACAACTAAAAAAAACTGGGGACGAGCCCGTCTCCCGTTTTTTTGAAACTGAAAATCAAAAAATGTAAAATCGGGTCGTTTCCCGCGATGCATTGGTTTAATAAAATACGACCGTAATTCTTATTTCACGCTTAATTTGCAGGAAAACCTGGACGTCGTGTCTCTTCTTTGTTTTATAGGACAGTAAGCGGCGCATTGCGTTGCTGCCCCCTTCAGGCTGCCTGTGACCTTTGCACTCGCCCACCAGTTGATTTAGATGTTTATCCGGCTTTTGCAGTTTAATGAAATAAATAAATACACACGATGCAAATAGAATGAAAAGGAGCAGGAGGTACACTTATTAAATCCTACCAGCTCTCCAGCCAAACACATTAGCTTTCTATTGCAATATGTTTGTTTTCTATTTGGTTGAAAAAATAGATGTTGTCCATCCTGCTCCTGTAATTGACTGTTTGATTGTTCTAAAGGAAAAGGCTGAACGGAACACGGACCCTGGCGGCGGCGGCGGCGTACCAGAGGTGAGCATCATGATGCTGCTGTCGGCTTCGGGCGGCAGGACGTCCACCAGGGCGTTGCTGTGCTTGTGCAGAGCCACCGAGGCATTGGGCTTCAGCAGCTCGCGGTCGATGGTGCTCAGGATGCGGACGTAGTAGTTGGACCCTGGGAGGACGGAACCGCTGAATAATTCACTGAACCTTCACACAGGCTCAGCCTGAACTCTTCACTTGTTCATAATTCACAAGCTTCGGCTCTTGTTTTATTCATTCGCGCAACATTTTCTAATCTCAAAACACACGTTTGGCTCTTTACCTCTGGCGTTTACATTTTCTAGCGTTTCTTTCAAAGAGGCTCTAGAAACACCAGAACAACGAGGGAGTGAAGGAAACCATTTCTTAAGTTTGTACGACGAATCGCAATTCATGTTTTCTGATATTGGAGCCGCGTTTTATTTCTGAATTCTTCACTTTGTTGCCACAAATCATCAATTATTCTATGAACTACAGATCCAGAGCGGTGCTCTCCGGTCCCTACAGATCCAGAGTGGTTCCCTCCTGCTGCTGCTTACCGGTGGTGGAGCCCACGATGGCCGTGTTCTGGTCCACGGCCTCCAGGAACTGTCCGATGACCAGCGGGATGCTCTGTATCCTCTTCACCTCCTCCTGGGCGTGGAGGAACTCCTTCTTCAGGTTCTTCTGCTCATCCTTGATGTACTCCTCTTGCACCTCCAGGAACTCCAGCTCCTGCTGCAACTTCTGGAAGACACAGGAAATAAAAAATGTATATAAATAAATCACGTTTCTAGAGATCCAAGAGTTCACAGTTTTCCGTTGGACTCGACCAGGAGAGACAGTTTTTATTTCTTCCTGCTGTTCTGGTTGTTTTTCAGTTTTTATCCTGGAGATCAGACTTTTTTTCCCAAAAATCACCGTGGAACACAAACTTAAAACAATTACATTTTCTGAACGTTTCATGGAGCAGAAGAGTCTCATGAGGCTCCAGGTTGAACACCTCTGGACTAAATTCAAAATATTGTATTAGTTGTGATAATATACATCGTTCATACCGAGACTGAAACCTGATTTCTTAGAGGGCGTCCTGAACTACAGTTAGCATTAAGAGCATGTAATACACAGATTCCTGCTCAGAAAATGACTAAAAAACTAGATTTATTTCCCTGAATGTGAACAATATTTGATCAATGAAGGAGCTTTGAAAGATAAAGTAGGAAAAACCTTCCTGATGTATTTGGACGTTTTATTGACTAAAACAAAATTCTCATCTTTAGAGTTTACATCGTAATCAGGTCTGTTTTCTCTGGCCCAGCGAGATGGAATTATTCTGCACGTGAGCACTGAACTAAAGTGAGTCCGATCCCGAGCCGGTTCCAGAACCTTGTAACGGCTGTAAAGGTCCTCCAGGTCTTCTGGTTCTGGAGCCAGGAAGGACAGGCCCGTCTGGGGTCTGGAGCTCAAGATCGCAGGCATCTCCTCCTGAGAAACACAACAACAACAACACAAAAACATTATTTATGAGGAACACTCCAGGAAGTGGAGCCCACACACACCAACATCTTCATGAGAGCACCAATTCTAAGAGGTAAAACATTCTTCTGATTGGCTCTACTGAGCATGTGCACAACTACTTGTTACTACCAACGTGGTCACCAGGACGAGGAACAACATTTCCATTGTCCACATGGGGCTAGAGCACTTAAGAGAAGTTTCACCTTGGGAGTTGTTTTGAAAAAAAAAAAAAAAAAGGCGCCACTTTCAGTGGCTCCGAGCATCATCATCATCATCATGTAAATGGATCCCAAAACGCTACGGGGGTTTTGCATTTTCACTGGAAATCTTTGCCGTGTTCACGGCCCGATGATGCTTATACATATATACACCGTAATTTTCAGACTATAAGCTGCTTTTTTCACACACTTTCAACCCAGTGACCCAGCTATTTTATGCATTTTTATGGGTTAAAGAGCTTCATGCCTTCAATACATGGGTGATGCGTTCAGGTGCATCACGTAACCCCGACCTCTCTTTTTTCTTTTTGTATTTGGTGGGTGCAGCTTATATTCAGGTGTACTCAGTCTGGAAATTATGGTATATGTATATAAAAAAAAAACACCGCATGTAGACATACATAATCTGAAAAAAACCCCACATCTAGTTTAACAATCTATAAATGGAAAGAAGGCAAACTTATTTGATCCTACCACTTCCCCAAATATCAATAATTACAGTTCATAATCATTCTGCTTCCTGAACCTTAAGTAAAATATATAAGAATGACAGCTAGTATTAGTAAATTAGTTTTACATTGATAAACTACAGGCAGAGTAAAATTGTCATTTGCCATCACTCTGTAGCAGTGTTAACAGTGAAATATTGTAACAGCAATAAAAAAACAAAACACACAATAGTAGAAAATACAAAACTTTGAAGAGGTAAAATATAAATATTAACCAAGTCTAGGAGTAACAGAAGTATTATCAGAAGTAGTGCAAATACGGAACATTAGAAGCACAGCTCTATAAACTAAACCAAGGTTACCGTATTTGCCTTTTTAACATACGGGACATTAAATATTAAAAATAAAAAACAATTATCTCGATGACATAGGCTAAGCTAACACCTAGCTCGTCTGCAGTCAACCTCCTTTAACTGCTCAAACTAATAATTGATATATATATGTATATATAAGAATCAGAACCATAATCAAATGTTTCCAGAGGAGCCAGAATTCCTTAAGTTTCTCTGATTAAAAAATGTTTTGGATTTTTTTCGCCGCTCGTGAACTCGATGCTAACGCTAGCAGCTAGCATGACTGAGCTCGGTGCAGCGGACACAATGAATCGGCAGGTTTGAGTTTCAGCCATAAAACGGACAAAACAAACGCTCACATCAAGACACACATGGAAGGCTACAGCCAGAAAGCGTCCTCATGCAAACAGCTGCGGATAAACGGCGTTAATGAAGCGCAGAGAGAAAGAAAGGTGAAGTGAGAGCTGCTCACCGGGCTCTTCTCCACGGATACAACCTCCTCCATGATGGTTAGAAAGTGACGTCATGACGTAGGACGCGGACCCGGGGTTTTATGGGTAATGGAGTTCTTAGGCTCAGAAGCTTTTTAATACTTTTTGAATTCATGTTTCTTATTTTATTTTGCTAAACTAAATTTGTTTATTTATGTGTACATATTTTTAGTTGTAGTCATTTAATAACTATATATTTCAATGCAAGAACTAATAATGGGACAATTATCTTAAACAATGTGTTTATAGAAACGTTTAACTCAAGGACTTCACTGTTACATTATTTTTTCTGGATTTGCACAATATAAGAATATACTGTAGGATTAAAAAGATGTGAAACCCAAACTGTGATGCCCAACGGGCTTATATAAAATATCGTCCATAATTAAAAATGAGAAATAATAATAACAAAGGATGAAGCAGAGAAAACAAACAAATGCATCAATAAAGACCTGAACCACACAACAAATCAACTCACAATCCGTGGGCTACTATTTTTGCATTAGATGATTAAATAATTAGTCTGCCATTTTCCTTTTGGTCTTTTCTAATTTTTGCTTATCATTTCAATCCAGTGTCTTATTTGTGTATCAATCTTTCTTTTTTTAATTAAAGATGTTTATTGAATTATTGTCATTATTAATGGCTTTTACATAAAAACAAAAAAAGAATTAATTGGTGACTGCTGAGTTGGGGGGATCTGGGGTCCCCAGAGAGCCAAGAGATGTCCTTGTACATAATCAGCCTGAATACGTCTCCAACTTATCCAAAACTGGAAGGAAACTGAAGCGGATCCAAATTGAATACTCGCAAACTCAGGCCAATCTGTTCTAAAATAATGTTATCATACACTACGCTACGCTATGCTACGCTACGCTATGTTATGCTACGCTATGCTGCGATACGCGAGGCTATGCTGCGATGCAATATAATACAATATAATATAATAATTCAAATGAAATGAGTTCAAGATTATGAAAGAAATAATTCCTAAACAACTGATGGTGAGTCTATATGTTTGATGTGACGAACTGGATTGTTTCATGTATTTGGCGTCGGCTGGGTTCGTTTCGTCTTCCGGTTCCGTGGGTCGTCCTCCGATCTCGAGGTCCAGAACTCGAGCTGCGACTCGCTCCTGACGGACGAGTCGTCTTCCTCTGAACCAGAGGGTGAATGTGAAGGTGTAAGAAGACGCAGGAAGGAGGAATCAGATGGCAGCACATTGTTCTCAAGACTTTTATTGTTTGGTTTGAGCGAGCAACATTCCAGAACATGTGAGGAAGAGTCTGCTGCTGGAAGGAAACAGGAGAACACGAGAGAACACGGTTTCTCTACCGCGTCAACAACGTCTTGTAAGTCAAGTCAGCTTCATTTATTTATATTTATGAAGCTTTTTACGCTTCATGATTCACCCTCGCTTCTGTGTTGAAAACATCCTCTGCCAAAAACCTCCAGCTCGCGTCGACAGAAAAAGAGAGGGGCAGTAAACGTGTTGAGGGGCAGTAAACATGCAGAGGGCCAGTAAATATGTTGAGGGGCAGTAAACATGTTGAGGGGCAGTAAATATCAGAGGGGCAGTAAATATCAGAGGGGCAGTAAATATGCAGAGGGGCAGTTTATGTACTGAAGGGCAGTAAATGTGCTGAGGAGCAGTTAACGTGCTGTGGGCAGTGCTCTGCTGCCAGCTAGTGGTCACAGGCAGTGGTGCGCAGTAACTTCTCTACAGATTGGTGGAGTTCTAGAAGAATGGACGACACTCTGCTGGGTTGTGCTGCTTCGCTTTGACAAATCATCTTTTCCTCCCCGTTTCTTTGTTTTAACCTGAAAATACTAAAAACATGTCGGGAATGAAAACTCTTTACACTCATATTCTCTCAATATATAAACTGGTTTGATGTTTTTTTTGTTGTTGTTTTAGAGGGTTTCTGACTTTGGACCAGTTGTAAAGACGAGTGTTACGTCCATCCTCTTGGCTCCACCCACCTTGTGTCTTTCAGCCAATCACGGTTGGCTCCAGGTTTCTACACGAGGCCCGGTAGTGATGTGAGAATGTGATGGGGCGAGCAGAACCACTTTGGATTCATTTTCTAGCTTCATCTAATTATTGCTGAAGTGAAGGAGGCCGGCCGGTAACCACCAGAAGAACAACCTCCACTTCTCACAGTGAGACGTTGGGCCAGGAAATGTTCCTACTGGGGAAGCTGAGTGGTGAGCAGGGTTCCTCCACACAGTATGAGGCCCGTTGTAGCGGTGAGCTCTGAGGGGAAGTTTCCCTGCTATATATTAAACTTGTGTTTCTCCTGACGGTTTAGTTGAAGCGTTGGAGCAAAGGAGTCAGTGCAGGGGTGAAAGGTGAGCGGAGTGCAAGGAGGCCGGAGTGTGGAAGCATGCAGGTGGCGAGGAAACCGGGCGGCCTGGAGCCGGGAGCTACGAGTGTCTTCAGCTCGCTGCGTCCATCCTCGCCCTCGCAGGAGACTCACAGCTCCGCCCTCCGGCTGGAGGTCGCCTCGGCCGCCCTCCGCTCGGAGCCTCCTCAGCGACACCGAGAGGAGGCAGCCGAGACGCCATGAGACTCCTCAGAGGAGCCAGATGGATTCCCTCCTCGACCTGGAGGCACCGAACACAAGACGGGACACAGTTTAATACTTCACCTCAGCCTGGAAAGTACTGGGCAGTACCAGACAGCACGGTACGGTACGGTACGGCACGATACGGTACGGTACAGTACAGGATGGTAGGGTACAGTACAGTACGGTACGGTACAGAACAGGACGGTAGGGTACAGTACGGTACAGTAGAGTACAGTATAGTACAGGACGGTAGTGTACAGTACAGTACGGTACAGTACAGTACAGGACGGTAGGGTACAGTACGGTACATTATAGTATAGTACAGTACGGTAGTGTACAGTACATTATAGTATAGTACAGGATGGTAGGGTACAGTACTGTAGTGTACAGTACAGTAGGGTACAGTACAGTATGGTAGTGTACAGTACAGTACAGTACAGTACAGTACAGTACAGTAGTGTACAGTAGTGTACAGTACAGTACGGTAGTGTACAGTACAGTACAGTACATAGACGTAATCTGATCGAACACTGTTCCTTTAAAACGGCGTCATGTAAACACTTCGGCTCAATCTGACTGAAATGAGTCGAGATGAATGATTTTAACAAGATGTCTATAAATCTATCAAACTAAGATGATGCTGTTTGGTAGTGCAGTACTCCAGACACTGGAGTACTGCAACACTGGAGTAGTCCTGGAATACCCTAGTTCTTGATTTTGGTCTCAATTTAGTTGGTTCTTCTGATGACAACGGTAGTGTTTGGTGAAGTTCAGATACGTAAATGTCCTCCCACTGACTGATGGAGCTTCAGTTAACATCAGATTATAGATCATCTTCCCCCTCTAATCCAGATTAAAGAGCATCTTCCTCTACTAACATCCACATTATAGAGCATCTTCCTCCTCTAACATCAGATTATAGAGCATCTTCTTTATAGAGCATGCGGTGTGTATTTTGTAGACTGTGGGAGGAAACCACAGTACCCATGAGAAAGCATGTCAGTGACATAAAAACTACAGAAACATGAAACGAAGGAATGAAAGTGGAAGAAACTCCAGTGAATTCTGTGACCCGGTTCAGAGAGAAAGGAAACATACCGGTTCTATTCTGCCACTTGTGCATCTGCACAATTCTCTTTACTTTCTGATGCTATGGCTAAATACTCCGCCCTGGAGGGAAGACAGTGGGAGGAAGAGGAGAGAAACAGGTGAGTCAGATATCAGATCAGCTGCAGGCCGTTTCACGTAAAATCAGCTATTTTCAGAACCGTTTCTTAATGCTATGTTACAGAAATAATGTTACTAAAGCTGTTCACTACTGGGCGAAATGTTTCTGTATTGTCTGAGACACCAAGACGTTAATGAAGGCAATGAAACAGCAGCACGGCCGGAATCAAATACGACTTTATGCAGATGATGCAACTTTATCTTTTTGTTTAAATCAGCACATTTCAAATGATCAAATAATCTCATTGTTTTTTCGAGATATATATATCTTTTTTTTTTTATATGACATCAATGATGCTGAAGAATCCAACAGGAAGTAAAGTCAATTCGAACTCTATGTTTTAACTTTAACTGACGGGTGTTGAACAATTGAGTTTTGGCTGCTGACCTTGAGAAGTGAAGCTTTATGCAGATGACACGCAGGCGTATTTTACACTTCAATGATACGTTAACTGATTTCACAAGGAGAGACTAACAGTTATTTTAATGTGATCATAAGTGGAAATGTTTAGAAGTTTGCTGTGGGAGGAAGAAACATGATGTTAAACATCCCCTCCCCCGAATCGGTTCAAGCTTGTGTTTTCTTGGTTCTGAAATTTCAGTTGATTTTGTCTGAAATTAGCCTGGGAACAAATGGAAATGGAGCAGATTGTAACAGCAGCAGGAGGAAGAGGAGGAGGAGGAGGAGGAGGAGGAGGAGGAGGAGGAGGAGGAGGAAGCATTTAGCCGTCCCAGCAGGCGATTGGTCGGCCGCTGCTTGTGTTTGTGCGTTTCCACTCACGCGCTCTCCCGAAGAGCTTCCTCGCCGGCGGCAGAGATCTTCCTGTAGCAGTAGATCATCTCCACCACCAGCCAGAGCTGCAGCCCGATGATGGAGACGTACATCATCACCTCTGACAGGATGGAGGCCATCCCCCGTGTGACTGCACACACACACACACACACACACACACACACACACACACACACACGCACGCACGCAAGTAATGTTCCGTAACAAAAGGAAGTATTGAAAGTAAAACGTAACTTAAGTCCAGAAAGTTTTAAAAGCTATTAAGTTCATTAGGGAGTCATAACATCCAGATGTTCTCCTCCTCCTCCTGTTCTGGTTGGTCCAGAAACCTTCAGTATTCTAAGTTTCTAGCTCCTCCTTGATTTTCCTCATTTGAATATTGGATCATAGGAGCTGCATTCAGAATCTGCTGTGTCTGTGTGAGCTGGACTGGCTCCGCCCACACATCTTGGGAAGAGGAGGAAGTACTTCCTCTCGTGGTGCCATGTGCCGGAGCAGAGCTGCCTAATTGTGGGAGGAGTCAAAGGGAGGGTACCTTGATTGGGATTGGCTAAACCCCCGATGACACTATATAGGGTTTGATTTCTGATTGGCTGCTTGGAGCAACACACTTTTTATAACCTGAAACAAGCCGGGGAGAGAGAGGACAGACTGTCTTCACTTCTGGGACGTCAGTCCAGGTATGGAGACGATTAGTACTGCTGGAGAACCTTTAGGAAATGGATTTTGCAGAATATGTCCCTTTAAGTCAAATAATTACTAAAATATTGAAATGATCAAAATCTGAATTGGAAAATCAAAATCTTCTGAAAGTTCAAAGCCGCTAACAGCTTTGAACTTTTAACTCTCATACACAACATTCATTAAGATACATAAGGAGTGAGCGGCAGAGTGAGCAGCAGTATGAGCAGCAGAGTGAGCAGCAGTATGAGCAGCAGTGTGAGCAGCAGAGTGAGCAGCAGTGAGCAGCAGAGTGAGCAGCAGAGTGAGTAGCAGTATGAGCAGCAGAGTGAGCAGCAGAATGAGCAGCAGTGAGCAGCAGAGTGAGTAGCAGTATGAGCAGCAGAATGAGCAGCAGTGAGCAGCAGAGTGAGCAGCAGTATGAGCAGCAGTGAGCAGCAGAGTGAGTAGCAGTATGAGCAGCAGAGTGAGCAGCAGAGTGAGCAGCAGTGAGCAGCAGAGTGAGTAGCAGTATGAGCAGCAGAGTGAGCAGCCGAATGAGCAGCAGTGAACAGCAGTGTGAGCAGCAGTATGAGCAGCAGTGAGCAGCAGAGTGAGCCGCACAATGAGCAGCAGAGTGAGCCGCAGAGAGCCAGCAGAGTGAGCAGCAGTGAATAGCAGTGTGAGCAGCAGTATGAGCAGCAGATTCAGCAGTGTGAGCAGCAGTGTGAGCAGCAGTGTGAGCAGCAGTATGAGCAGCAGTATGAGCAGCAGTGAGCAGCAGTGTGAGCAGCAGTGAGCAGCAGTATGAGCAGCAGTGTGAGCAGCAGTGAGCAGCAGTGTGAGCAGCAGTATGAGCAGCAGTATGAGCAGCAGACCGTCTTCCCGCCGGTACCTTGGGGCACCACTGTCAGGAGGATGGTCTTGGTGGTGTTGGTGAAGTAATCATGGTTGCTGTATTTGAGTAAGCGGTTGAAATTGCACTTGTAGACCCCCGTGTCGTTGAAGGTCACGTTCAGGATGTAGATGGAGCCGTCCTGCAGGTCTCTGGTGGATTTGCTGCCGTTCCAGTCCAGACGGTCGTAGAAACGCGGGTCGATAACCTCGCCTGCAGTATTCTCGTAGTAGTACAACTGTTAGCGTGAAGACACAGCACGGAAAAACCTGAACGTTAGGATTTTATAGTTCAGTGCTTGTTACTGCACCGAAATAAACCTTTTTCTGAGGATGAATGTACACTGAAGGACCTGAAGTGGCGCCCTCTAGTGGTCAGGAGACACATTCAGCACAAATAATCTCTGGTCTCCAAACAGCTGAATGTTGTCGTTATCATCGATCAGACATTTTGTCAATGCTGCTGTAGGTTTACACTGCTGGGAGAGGCTGTATTGTTTACTGCACCTGTGGGGGCAGTGTGGAGCAGAGTAATGCCCGTGATGACCTGTAGGGGCAGTATTTAATACCCCAGATGACCTGTCGGGGTCAGGAACACTTTTCCCATTTACACGTGAATAGATATCGTTAACAAAGACGAATACACAAACATTCTAGTGGACAGACGACCGCGTTGGATTGTTATGACGGTAACTGTCAAAATAAAAGTACCATGTTGGATTGTTTTTACGGTGACTGTCAAAATAAAAGTACCAGGTCCAGGAGAATACGGACGGGGAGTCATGACACTCCGGAGGAAACTTTGTTCTGATTGGCTCTACTGAGCACATGCAGTAGAACTAGTTACTACCAACCTGGTGACCAGGACCAGGACCAGGACCAGGACCAGGACCAGGACCAGAATTTCCTCAAAGCCTGATCCTTGTCAAAAAGTTGTTCAGTGTCTCCGAGCACCGTTGTCGTGTAAACAAACACACAAAACACGACCCTAACCCTAACAGTTTTGTGTCTTGACTTGAAATGGTTGCCATGGGAACGGGGCCTCACTTCCTCCGTTTGAACGTCTTATGAATGTTTGGATCAGAATCTTTGTCCCACATAAAACCAACGACCGGCACGGCGACGTGTTGTCGCTTCCTGGGAGCTTCGGTCTGCTGCGGCGAACGTTTTCCTCGCGCCGATGTGAAGCTCCGCCCACTCGGGTGGGTCCTAATCTAATGAAGTGAAATGAGCTGCGTATCGAGCGAGCTGCTTCGGTCTGAGCGAGCGGCCGGGCGCTAATGGCGCCCGCCTGATGCAGGAAGCGCGGCGGCTAAGAGCCACTTAGGTAAGCGAACACCGGCTTTCAGTCGGAACAAAGAGCATAAAAAAACCAGGAGTCATGAAAGATGCAGGAGTCGCTGCTCTGGGTTCATGATAAATGCATCGCAAATGTTCCTTCAGAGAACGCCGAGGCCGAGGAGCCCGAGACACTGAGACGCACTGAAGACGCAGAACTTTGCTGGTATTTTGGTTTTAACTTTTTTTTTCAAGAAAATTTTTCATAAAATACAAACAAAATAACAAATAGAAACTCCGCCAACCCGAGGCCAGGGGAAAGTATGAGAAGAAAAAATAACACATATATATAAATATATACATATAAAAAACACTGACTGACTTGTTGACGTTCGTCTTTAAAACTCTCCTGAAGGAAATTCCTCGTCACACTCAGACTAACTGGTATTTCCAGCATTTTATTTTGGCGGGACATCCCTGGTTTGATTCCTGAAGCTTCGTGTCACAAGATCCCGTTTGTCCACTGGATCTCTGCACATCTGGATTCTCTGTAGAAAAACCTTCAGTTTCACTACATCCAGACTTTCTCCAGGATTCAAGACTCTTTCTCTGACAAAGTCTGGAGCTTTTTCTCCCTGAATCCATCAAATGTTGATATTCTGGCTGGAGCTGCCGCCACGCCATCTTTGATATCCCAGAATGCCCTGGGGCAGGTTTCCCAAGATGGCGTCAGTCAGGAAACATCAACAGTTTGATGGTTTGTCAGTAAGGAGGGGAGGAGAGGAGAGGAGAGGAGAGGAGAGGAGATGAGAAGGTTCTGGTTTGGCTTTATTCTGTGGACAGAAGGTTAAAGATTTGTCCTGCTGGAGGAACTTTACACACGAAACCCTTTCTGGACACAAAATGTCGACGTGGCGTCGAGGCGGTGTCGCTGGCGGTGTCGCTGGCTGCCCTCACCTCGCTGAAGTCGCTGTCCCCGGACGCCTGGAAGGACCAGGAGACCTCGGCCTCGGCCTTCACCTCCCCCCGCCTCTTGCAGGAGATGCAGCCCAGCTTGAAGCCCTTGCCGACCACCGCCTCGGTGTCGGACTCCACCTCCACGCAGGCGCCGCCGCACACCGACGCTGTTGGGGGGTGGGAGGGTGGGGGGTGGGAGGGGGGACGTGAGTCAGAGCCGTCACACGGGGTCAAAGGTCGAGCGAGAGGCCGGAGTGTTTCTCTCTGAACTCGCAGGCAGAGAGTCTGAAGAGTCGGAGAGAAAACATCCAGCCTCTGGAGGAAAGTGCGCTCGTGGCTGATGCTCACCGCATGCTCCTTGGTTAGTGTTTTGGTTTTGACTTCTGCAGTGAGCATAGCTTCGGTGTGTCACAGTTTTTATTTCCTCTCACGGTTTCACGCTTCAGTTTGGACACATTCAGGTGGGTTTTTCTCCCTTTGAGGGTTTTTCTTTAAACTGAGGGGAAATAAAGAGGCTGCAGAGAGCTTCAAACGCTAACCGGGCTAATCTCATATATAGACGTGTGAGTCTATATATGGTGCCATCATCATCATCATCATCATCATCATCATCATCATCATCATCATCATCGGCCGGGAGTCACACACCTGTAACTCCACATTGAGGCTGAAGCTTCCACTGCCTCAACCAAAGAGCCAGCGCTAACGCTGATCACTGAGGGGGCTCTCAGTTTCAATCAAAAGGAGGAGGAAGAGGAGGAGGAGGAGGAAGAGCAGGAGGAAACACACATAACTCAGATCAGTTAAACTCATCAGGAGAAATATGAAGCTAAAGAACATCCAAGAGAAACAGAGAAGATGGATGAAGAGGAGGAGAGAGAGTTAGCACAAGCAAGTAGAGCGGGGGGGGGTCAAGAACACAACGTCAGGCTTAAAAGGCACACACACACACACACACACACACACACACACACACACACACACACACACACACACACACACACACACAGACAGACAGACAGACAGACAGACAGACAGACAGACAGACAGACAGACAGACAGACAGACAGACAGACAGACAGACACACACACACACACACACACACACACAGCATCAAACCTGTAAATCTGTTACGTAATCTGAGGATTACACAACATCTCAATCCACAAACTGCAGATTAGGATGTTTTCAGTCGGTTTGTTTTAATCCCCGGAATCACAACACACCTGACGTCGCCTCACCACAACACATCACACACTCTGAACAGAAACATGAAGAGATGCAGGTTTTGTACAGAGGAGGGGGGAGGAAGCAGCGGGGTGGGGGTGGGGGTGGCGGTGGGGGTGGGGTGATTCATGTTTAGCTTTCACAGCAGATAACTTGTGTTCTTGAAGTGTGTGTGTGTGTCAGCTCTGGTGTAAACCCGACCCTTTATTTCACACACACACACACACACACACACACACACACACACACACACACACACACACACACACACACACACACACACACACACACACACACACACACACACACACACACACACACACACACCATCCTGTCACCCAGAGTTCTGTCAAGAACTGTATTTGTTGACTTACTTCCTGTTTGCTCTGTTTATTTCCTGTGCACTTCCTGTTCACTTCTCCGTTTACTTCCTGTTCACGTGTCCGTTCAGCCTTCACATGTAGCCTGACCCTGTCATACATCAGTCTTACACTCGAGTTGTCTCACAGACTCCGTCTGAAGCGCCGCCCCACACTTTTTCTGGGCGGGGGCGGAGGGGTGGGGGGGGCGGGGGTCACACCTTCATTTGGTTCGGTTTGCGTTCACGCTGCATTTTGGAACCGGATCAAACCTCCTGGAAAACGTCCTACAGTTACACCAGCTGCTGTTTGGGGGCGCTGTCACACAAAACAAACACGGCTCAGTGATTGGTCCGGACCGAAAGAGGAAGTCCTGGCGCTCTAACTCGTGGTGGCTAGGCTAGTTAGCTCGTGGCTAATCGGTAGCCACAAACAACTGCTCCTTCAGTCTTCAGTCTCAAAGAGTCTTCCTCACTTCCTCCTCCTCACTCCCCTTCTGCCCACAAGATATTTTCCAACTTTCTGCTTTCTTCTGATTCGTGCAGTTAGCTTTGACTGTTTACTACCCAGAATGCCTTGCGCTCTACGTCACGTCCTCTCCCCCCGCCCACTGGAAAGTCCTTTTCGATGAGAACCGGGACCGACCTTTTCAAGAGGACCAGAGTTTCTTGTTAGATCCGGACCAGAGTTCAGAAAATCAAACGAAGTGGACTTTTCCCAGAAAGTCCCCGAAGAGACTCTGATCCGGATCAAACTGGCTGGTGTGAACGAGCCTTTAAAACCAGCATATTAGCATGCTGACTGAGCTCCGCGGCGCCGCTCTGATTGGTTTGTCCTCGTCTGACTGCAGAGTCGGCGCTGGCAACTGGTCAGATTCATGTCTGCGTGGACAGAAACTGGATTAGAGGCAGAGGAAGGTTTTCCAACGTCTGCTGGTTCTTTTAGCGCCAGATTAGCGGGCGAGTCGGTCAGCAGGTGGAACGTCTGATAAAAGCACCTTTATTCATGTTTTATAATCACTCTGGAGGTCACGGTGTGTGTGTGTGTGTGTGTGTGTGTGTGTGTGTGTGTGTGTGTGTGTGTGTGTGTGTGTGTGTGTGTGTGTGTGTGTGTGTGTGTGTGTGTGTGTGTGTGTGTGTGTGTGTGTGTGTGTGTGTGTTGTAATCAGGTCGCTGCAGATTAGTGGGCCAGAACAGATCCAGCAATTAAAAAATGACAGAAGCTTCAAATGGAATGAAAACGAATCTCAATGTGACGGTTTGACACTGTTTTGTTATTATTGTTGTTGTTGTTACTCTAGTTATTGTTGTTGCCGTCATTGTTATTGTTGGTGTTGTTATCGTAGTGATTGTTGGTATTGCAGTTGTTATTGTGGTTTTGGCTGTTATTAATATTGATGTTGTAGCTGTTATGGTCGCTGTATTTGTTGTCACTATTGTTGGTATTATTGATTATTGCAGTTGTTTTTGTTTTGTTTGGTGTTCTTGTTGTTAATATTGACACGGTTATTGTTTTGTATTGATGTTGTTGCAGTTGCTATAATTGTTTGTGTTTGGTATTGTTCTCATTATTTGTTATTTATTGTTGTTACAGGTCATAAAGTTGTTGTTATTGTTTCAGTTGCTCCTGATATTATTGTTGGTGTCATTATGGCTCATTAGGTGGTGTAGTGGTTAGCACCGTCACCGGTCCCTGGTCTGAGTCCGGCTCGCGCGTGTGTGTGTGTGTGTGTGTGTGTGTGTGTGTGTGTGTTGAAGCTCCACAGAAGATAAATGATAAGACTACATTAGGGGGTATTAGGGAGGGACTCCTCTCAGAGCGCCTCCCTGGGGTCGTCCTAATAACTGCACTCTGCTTCTAATGAGCTCTAATGTGATTCCAGTCGCGGCTCTGCTGGAATGAGAAGCTCATGTCTGGCTGACCTCCACCCTCACTAGATCACCTCCACCCTCACTGCAGATCATCTCCATGCTCACCTCCACCCTCACTAGATCACCTCCAACCTCACCTCCACCCTCACTAGATCACCTCCACCCTCACTGCAGATCATCTCCATGCTCACCTCCACCCTCACTAGATCACCTCCACCCTCACTGCAGATCATCTCCATGCTCACCTCCACCCTCACTAGATCACCTCCAACCTAACCTCCACCCTCACTAGATCACCTCCAACCTAACCTCCACCCTCACTAGATCACCTCCAACCTCACCTCCACCCTCACTAGATCACCTCCACCCATTGGATCATGTTTCTGTTTCTCTGAGTGTGAATTTTACTTTCTTCTCATTTAAATATATATATTTTTAATGCTCAAACATACAAACAGCTGTTTGCGTGCGTGAGGTATTAGTACCACGCACGCGCTTCATTTTAATGCCTCACTATATTACTGTAATAACAAGCGCGCGCGCAAAAGTGAACGTCTGAGCGTTGAGTGCACGGAGATGGAACAACAACAACAACAACAACAACACACACACACACACACACACACACACACACACACACACACACACACACACACACACACACACACACACACACACACACACACACACACACACACACACACACACACACACACACAAGTTGACTCACCTTGATGCGCCAGCAGCATCACAGGTAACAGCAGTGTCACCGCACACATCCTGGAGGAGCCAACGCGCCCGCGCGCGCACACACACACACACACACACACACACTGAATCAGACTGGGACCTCCAGCAGGCTGCAGAGTCCCGAAGGCAGAGGGGGGAGACGCCTGCTGGGTGTGGTGCGCCCCGATGCTGCACCTCCTCGTCCTCCTTCTCCTCTTCCTCCTCCGGCTTTAAATCACCTGTTCGGGTCGGTGACGTGTCCGCCGGATCGGTGTGACAGACCGGCTGGTGTCACTCTGAGGACCTACAGGAAGACTGTGAGAGGTGGAAGGAAGCTGTGCTGCCGATGGAAGACTCGTGTGTGCGCGTGCGTGAGGGCCCGCACGCGATCAGAAGTCTTAAAATTGTTGCGTCCGAACCGGAACTTTAGTGTGTGTGTGTGTGTGTGTGTGTGTGTGTGTGTGTGTGTGTTTTCCTCCCGCGGTCCAGATTGCGTGTTCACGGCTCCGGGTGCGCGCGGCTGTGATGAAGCTCCGTAATTTTGTTTCTTTTTTTTTTTTTTAATCCAGGTGAGCTCAGTCGCTGCTCGTGCGCATGTGCGCAGGTGTTCCCCGGTCTGAGAGGAGGAGGCGGTGGTGGAGGGAAGGGGGGGGTCAGACACACTGTTGCCAGCCGCTGTGCGTCTCTGGCGGGGCGCAAAGTGCGCGGCTCCGCGGTTCGTCCCCGCCAGCGGCGCGTCGCGGAGCCGCAGCGGGGGGAGAGTTCGTGCCAGGCGGGTTTAAAAATCCTCACGGACCGTCCTCCGCTCTCAGCCCGCTCTGTGCCTCCGGTACCCCTCCGCCTCCCCACGCCTCTCGGTCCAGACGTCTCCTGACGGGTATCAGCTTCCGGTGGTGCAAAAAGTACCGGAGGCACCGGACCGTCAGAGGGATGGAAAAAAATCAGCCCAGATTTTTAAAAACACAATTATTCCTCATTTCTTCAATCCGACCACTTTCACGAGGCGGGAAGAACCGAGTGGCGCGTGAAACCCCCGAAACAAAACAACGCAAACATTAGGGGGGGGGGGGGGGGGGGGGGGTGACGCAGAGCCGTCGTCATAGCAATAGCGGCTTTTCTACGATGCGTTCATGCTTCCAGAAGCAAACTGCATCATCATCATCATCATCATCATCATCAAGATTCATAGATTTAAAAAATAAAGGTAAAAACGAACTGAAAAGAAAAAGTTCATATATTTCTTTATTTATATGTTTATTTTCAGGCCCCGTTGAAAACTTTACTTTTGAGTATTTATGAGTCCTCCCTGGACCTCCTCCTCCTCCCTGCACCTCCTCCTCCTCCCTGCACCTCCTCCTCCTCCTCCCTGCAGCTCCTTCAGGGGAGCAAGCGGCGGACGCAGGGCAGCAGCAGCAGGAAGGCGACAGGCACCGTCAGCAGGGAGCCGTAGAGAAGCCAGGGCTCCTCGTCTGGAGGAAGAGAGATTCACCTTCATCACTGTGGGTCTATAGAGCCATCAGCCATCATCATCCTCCATCCATCCATCCTCCACCCATCATCATGCACCATCCATCCTCCACCCATCATCCATTCACTACAATAATACACTATTATAAACAAAGGAGCATTACCAAGTATCTAGTTATTTTTTTATCACGAGTAACTGAAGTAACAGTTATTGCATTACTATACAGTACTTATTATTGCTACTACAACTAATATTACTATGATTACTACTGAACTAGTCCCTCTACCTAGAAAGAAGTAATCAGTAAGTAATCAGTTACTGTAACCACAGTAGAAATGCATATGTGCCCAGTTTTTAGTTACTGACAGAGAAAAGTAACTAGTTACTTTGTCTCATTTGCTGTCATGAGTAACTTGGCAGGTATTCCAGTAGTGTGGAAGTTACCTGGCAGGTTGAGATGGAAGCTGCTCTGGGTCACCAGTTCGCTCTGCAGGAGCAGCCGACACTCGTAAAGACCAGGTCCCTGCAGGGCCGCGGTCTGGGAGAGCTGGACCCAGGACCTGGGCCCCCCCACAGGGTCCGAATCCAGGTCTGGGACCCCCGGCTGCCAGGGAGCCCCCTCCACAGGGTCAGAGGCCGGGTCGGGGGCCCCTGGCTGCAGTGGAGCCCCCTGGTGGAGGATGGACAGAGTGAAGGCGGTGTCAAACGACACGTTGACAGAACAGCGGAGCCCAGAGCCGCCGGGACCGCTTTGAACCAGGACCAGGACCAGGTGGTCTGAAACAGATCGAGGACCATCACAGTGAGGACCGCAGCAGTATGGTCCTGTTACAACAGAGTCCTGCTCACTCCAGGCTGCCGACCAATGTGGTTGGTTGGGTTTGGTTCTAGACTGGTTCCAGACCAGGTTCTAGACTGGTTCTGACCTGGTTCAAGACTGGTTCCAGACTGGGTCTGACCTGGTTCCAGTCCAGTTCCAGAACTGTTTCTAGACCTGGTTCCGGAACTGTTTCTAGACTGGTTCCAGACCTGGTTTCTGACTTGGTTCTAGACCTGGTTCTAGCCTGGTTCCTGACCTGATTCCAGACCTCATTCTAGACTGGTTCTAGCCTGGTTCCAGACCTCGTTCTAGACTGGTTCTAGCCTGGTTCCTGACCTGGTTCAAGGCCTGGTTCCAGACTGTCTGGTTCTGGG
Source organism: Lipophrys pholis (assembly GCF_963383615.2). NCBI lineage: Eukaryota > Metazoa > Chordata > Actinopteri > Blenniiformes > Blenniidae > Lipophrys > Lipophrys pholis. The sequence goes on along the minus strand of NC_137639.1, from coordinate 30,885,224 downwards.
TTCTCACCGTGGACCACCAGAGTGGTTTTGTTCCCTTTGGTTCTGAAGCTGCCCTGGGTCTCAGTGGTGACCGTGAGCTTGCAGAGGTACAGACCACCGTCGGACCACTGGACCCTCCTGAGCAGGAGGGAGTTGTTGAGGCGGTCCCAGCCAGGGTCCAGCAGGGCCACACGGTTCCGGTACTCCTTGGAGGGCACCCAGACTTGGACCGGGTTCTGGGGGTTGAAGATCCAGTACAGCACCGGGAGCTCGGTCTGCCGGTCTTCAGGGGAGAACCGGACCAAGCAGGGAAGAACCACATCCTGTCCCAGAGCGGCGGGCAGGACGGGGGGCTGCTCTACCGTCACCATGGCAACCACACCTGATCAGTTCACAGCGTTATTGATATAGAGCATCTTCCTCCTCTAACATCCAGATTATAGAGCATCTTCCTCCTCTAAAAACTTACTGCCCTGACAGCTAATGCTAATGCTAACACTACAATAATCCAACTATATAAACCTCAGTCACAAAATAACTTTACCAAGTAACTAGTTACTTTCTATTGGGGGTAACTAGTAAAGTGAGAACAGTACTTAAGTAACTACAGTAACAGTAAAGATAATTTCACTAAAATCTTTGGAAGAAGCAAGAAAGTTTGTTTTCTAAAAAACCCTGAAACTTTCACCTGTGAACCAAAGTTTCCAGAAGACGAAGCTGCGTTGCATCTCGACGGCGTTTCAGTGGTTCCACCTCCAGATGAAGAACCTCAGGGACCTTCCGTCTCTACAGGAACCTCCAGTCTTCAGAGGAACCTTCAGTCTCTAGAGGAACCTCTAGTCTTTAGAGGAACCTTCAGTCTTCAGAGGAACCTTCAGTCTCTAGAGGAACCTCTAGTCTTTAGAGGAACCTTCAGTCTCTAGAGGAACCTCCAGTCTCTAGAGGAACCTCTAGTCTTTAGAGGAACCTTCAGTCTTTAGAGGAACCTCCTGAAGCTCCAGACTCTCTGACTGACTGCGTTTTTGTTTTTCTAATTACAGGAAGTGAACCTGACAAGATTTGAAACTGGGTGGGAGGTTGTGGTCTGTGTTTGTTTTAACAAGAAGAGTTTTACTCTGAAAGTTTAGTTTTACCAGAACCAGAACCAACAGAACCAGACTCGTTTGTTTAATCAAACTGTGCGTGTGTTTACTGAAGCTTCTTACACACATAATCCTGTATGAACAGAATTTCATTACTAGTGAAAAAAAAGTTATTGCAAGATGAAACACACACACACACACACACACACACACACACACACACACTTCTCTTTACCCCCCCCCCCCCCCCCCCCATCATGCGGGGGCTCGGAGGTGTGAAGACGGTTCATTGGTTCACAGGAAGTTCAGTCGCTGCAACTTTTAAGAAGAACGATAATGAACAGTTCATCAGCAGCTGATCCTGAAGACATCTAGAACTCTTCTCAGTCCAGATTAGGATTAAATCTGGAGACCAATTGGACTGAAACTGGTCCCGCTTCAGGTTCCAGACCAACACTCCGCATAATCTGGTTTAAATCTCCTTCAAGACCACTTTTTAATCTGTTTGTGATTCGATCTCCGGTTGATTCTAGAGGAGCTTTACATCATCGTCTCATTCTAGATCCACATTTAAACTGAATCTGGAGCGCAGCCTTAAACTAGTTCTGGATTAGTTATCATGCCGGATTCTAGAACGATTCTGGAGACATTTCTTAGAACCAGTTCTAGACTAGCCTGAGGCTGCTTTGGGAAAAGGTTTTTGACCCAATTCTGGATTATCCTCAGAATAAATTTACACCAGTTAATTAAACCAACATGAAACTAGTTTCAAACCAGTTGAAAAGTGATCGATTCTCCACCAGCTGTACTTTTGGACTACCGTAATTTCTGGACCACTGAGCGCGCCTGAATACAAGCCACACCCACCAAAGTGATAAAATTACTTGATGCACCTGAACACATCACCCACGTGTGGCATGAATCCGTACAAATCCGTAAGTTAGCCGTCATTGTTTGAGCCGCTCAGTTCAAAGATTGTGGAAAAAAAAAACGTAGAAGCTTCTCGTCTGGGAATTACGGTAAATTCAGATTCATTTCAAATCCCTTTGGAAACTCGGCTTAAACCAAACCAACAGCGCCAACTCGCGGCCCAACTGGAAAAACAACATTGCTTTCAGATTTCTTCACTTGAAACGTCGCCATGGAAACGAGGCCTGGATGTTCCTCTGCGGCGACAGAAGA
>NC_137639.1:30782981-30877981 GCF_963383615.2 Lipophrys pholis | reverse complement strand
TAAACTGACGGTTTAACCTTTTCACTGCTTCACTCTGACAGACTCCTCCAGAGAGATGACGTTTTCCTGTAAGACATCGATGCTTTAAATCTGTTTTCCACTAAATAAACAACCATTATAGTTTTTAACAAACGAGTTACCAAACATGCTAACGGCCCCTTCCCGTCAGCTAGCTTGTTAGCTTTGTGATTCATGAAGAAGAAATGACCAACTCCTCCTCTTACGGTCATTAAATTTAAAACCTCACAAAAGAACATTTTTCTAGAAAATAATCTAATAATCTTGGCAAGTTAGTTAGCATGCGCGAGCGAGCGAGCGTCCGCTCGTTACATCTCATAATGGCCTGTTAGCTTGTTTGCTATCAAAATGCTAAATTTGAGTGTCAAATAAAAGATGCAGAAGTTCTCAGTCGTCATACATCTTTACCGTTCAACAAACATGAAACAATAAAGCTTGTCTATTTCAGTAAAGCATTTGGTTTGAGCTATGGTTGTTTTAAAGTACAAATTAATATATAATATAATATAACATAACATAACATAATATAATATAATATAATATAATATAACATAATATAATATAATAGTAAGTAAGTAAAATAAAGGGTGGCTTGACTTCACTAAAACAGCATTAGCAGCTAAAAACAATGTGAGCAGCTTTAGCATTTAGCACAGCCTTAGCAGCACAATACAGACAGAGACAGACACTGTGTGTGTGTGTGTGTGTGTGTGTGTGTGTGTGTGTGTGTGTGTGTGTGTGTGTGTGTGTGTGTGTGTGTGTAAAGCCAATGCTAATGCTAACAGTTACTGTTCGATTTACTGGAACGTTTTCATATTATGCTAATGCTAGCTTCTGCTTAGTTTGATGGGATTATATTCTGCTAATGCTAATGCTAGCAGGGCTTGCTGTTCCTCTGATGCTCGTATTGCAGACTTCTTGTTTTTCTGTTATGCTAATGCTAGCACTGCTAAGTTTGGTTTACCTCAATGAAATTTTTTTCTAACCAGTGCTAATGCTAGCCGTGCAGCTTTTTATGACATTAAAAGTGGTGTTGAGGAGAACAGACAGATTCCCTCCACTGACAACAACAACAACAACAACAACAAAAACACAAACCGCCGTCGTCGTCTTGACAGGAAAAACACGCTGAGAACACGTTAGCATTTGGACGCGGGAATGTCGGGAGACGTCGACTTAGCCCAGAATCACTTGTGAGGAAGTGCCGAGTGGCGCGGGGATTCATTATGAAACGTCGTGGAGACGAGGGAGCGTCTCACCGGTGAAGTGTCTCTGGGAGAAGAGGTGCTGGATGAAGTGCGTGTCGGAGGAGAACAGCAGGTCGTGGAGTTTGTCGACGCTCATCCGGACCGCCGCGTTGATGTGCAGCCGCCCGTTGAGGTTGGAGCAGAAGGACTCCACCTCGCCTGGAGGAGGAAACACCCTCAGTACCTCTTACTCAGAAGAGCTTCTAAAATGTCTTAAAGGACAAAACATAACCGAGTACAACCATCAACGTTTCCCATATATTTAGCTGCTGAAGCGCTAGAAAAGAATGGCAGGAAACAAAATGTGCAAAAGAACTAAAAGTGAACAGCTAAAAAATGAAATTAAAAAGGACTAAAATGACTTAAAACATTTTTTGGGGGGAAATGACTAATAAAACTGCACAATACAAGTGCAGTTGCTGAAACGTGTAAAACGCAGTTTTTCCAATGAGATGAAGTACGAGATCATAACAGATTATAATGAGATGAAATCTGAGAAGAATGAGATTATAAATGATAATAGGATAATGACTGACTCTCTTCCTGTGTGTCAGACGAGTTGCTGGGGTCGGTGGGCAGCTCGTCGTTGTTGGCGATGTCTGTAGACGATAGGTTTCCCAGGCTGGTGGCGGGCGGAGGCGGCAGCGTGTGATTGGCCAGCTCCGGCGGGCTGTCCCCGCCCTCTTCCAGACTCTGAGGGAAACAAGGAGTGAGTCAGAGGTTGGGGGTGGGGGTGGGGGTGGGGGCTTCTTGATGGAGGAAGATGATGATGGTGATGACGAGGAGTGTTACTCACGAAGGAGGCAGTGGCTGAGTTGGGGGCGGAGCCAGACGCGCTGGGGGGCAGCGAACTGTGCGAGCAAGGGGGGCTGGGGTCCAGGGGGTCGGAGCTGAGACTGCGGCCCGACGGCATGTCGATGGGCAGGCAGGAGGCGGAGGGCGGCGGCGAGGAGCCGGGCGGGCTGCAGGGCAGCAGCAGGGGAGGAGGGGGGGAACTGCCCGAGGAGGGGGCAGAAACCGAGCTGAGCTCCAGCAGGTCAGACACACACACTGACTCGTCTCCTGGCCTGGGGGGGCAACGGGGGCAAATACAAGGAGTCAACGTCACGGACACATGTTACTGTGTGTGTGTGTGTGTGTTACTGTGTGTGTGTGTTACTGTGTGTGTTACTGTGTGTTACTTTGTTTGCGTGTGTTACCGTGTGTGTATGTGTGCGTTACTGTGTGTGTGTGTTACTGTGTGTGTTACTGTGTGTGATTTACCGTGTATGTATGTTTGTGTTACTTTGTGTGTGTGTTACTGTGTGTGTGTGTGTTACTGTGTGTGTGTGTTAGTGTGTGTGTGTGTGTTACTGTGTGTGTTACTGTGTGTTACTTTGTTTGCGTGTGTTACCGTGTGTGTATGTGTGCGTTACTGTGTGTGTGTGTTACTGTGTGTGTGTGCGTTACTGTGTGTGTGTGTTATTGTGTGTGTATGTGTGCGTTACTGTGTGTGTGTGTGTGTGTGTTATTGTGTGTGTATGTGTGCGTTACTGTGTGTGTCACGGTGTCACTATGATGTTTGAATAAATAAATAAATGGACTAACTTATATAGCGACTTGTCGCTGACAGCAGCCCCAAAGCTCATCACATTCACACACCTTTGGAGGCTGCAAGGCGCTGTCACCCCAATGGGGGCAGTTTTGGGCTTTTGCCCAAGGACACTTGAACGAATGAATGAACGAACGACAGTCAGAATCACGTCAGGCTGAAACACTCACAGTAAGCCGTTCATGTGTTCGGCCGTGGGGGAAACATAGTCGTCGTCTTCGCTGGTGAGTCCGAGCTCGGTGCCGTAACACTGGTGCACGATGTGCCACAGCTCTCTGGGGGACAGAGACTGAGACACACACACACACACACACACACACAGACACAGACACAGACACAGACACAGACACAGACACAGACACAGACACACACACACACACACACACACACACACACACACACACACACACACACACACACACACACACACACACACACACACACACACACACACACACACACACACACACACACACACACACACACACACACACACACACACACACACACAGAGGATTAGGATGCAGTTACCGGAGCAGCCTTTCCACCGTCTACACGGCCTCGGAGACAGATGGTTTTCTAAAAGTTACACTTCGGGAGACATTCTCAAAAAGTTGCATTGTCAATGTCTGTGAGCTCTGTTGTCGTGGAAACGGAACCCAAAACACTACCTACATTTATATTTTCACCTCCTGTTGTTCTCTGAACCTGCTCTTAACGTCCTGAGGACAGCAGGGGGCGCCACAGTGAGTTGACGTCAGAAGTGATATAACTACACTTTGTATGTAGAAAAAGCAAAGAAGGGGGAAGGTTCTTGGACTTTCGCTTTACTGAGTTGGTTTCCATCACTTCCTTTCCCCCGTGTGTTTTTGAGTTGTATTTTCAGAGTGGCTTCGTTCCTGAACCCAAGATTATTTATCTTTTGGTGTTGACGGGACTGAAAGGGCCATTTCTTAATTTACTCATTCTTAGTATTTAACTTATTTCATTGTTTGTTTTGGGCTTTTTCTTATTTCATTTAGTCAAAATAAGTATTTTGTAAAATCTTCTCAAAACCTAAAAAAAAAAAAAAAAGTCACATTAGGGAAAACCAGCTGTGTCAGCATTAGTCTATTTTAATTGTCCACTGTATTGTTGTATAATGTATTTTAGTATTTTAGGAATCCAGGTGTTGAATCTGAATTGTTGATGATGTTGCTGATTTTACTTTAGGTTATATTCATAATGTGTATTGTAATGTATTCCTGCTCATTGTGTTTCCTGTATAACGAGTTCCATAAGATTTTAAATATCTGTCGGAAAGCAGGTGTTACATTTTAATGGTTCCTGCTGATGTTCTATATTTCTAGTGTATGTTATATTTATAAATATGTACTAGTATGTTGTGTGTCTGCAGATGGAAACTGGCTACGGCTAAAATCTGGTACGAAGCATGTTTTCTTTAAGATTAATGTTTTTGTACGTGGTCCCTGAAAAATAACATAAAAAAAATAAATTATAACATTTAGGCCCCCCACCCCCCAAAAAACATTTTTTTTTTAAATTTCTTTTAAATACTATACACTAATACACTATTTTCTTGGTAGTTTGATTTGATTGGAGCTGTTTGGGGGCCGGTTTTGGCCGCGAGCCTCACGTTCTCATATTTGACACCCCTGCAGAAACATCAAGAGGATTCAAGAACCCCCCCCAGATTCACTGCTCTACAACTTCCATTGCTCAGGTGTGCTCCTAATGTGAGCCAGCAGGGGGCGTACCTTATCCAACAGTGCGTTCTGCCACAGGCGGAAGAGCATCATGAAGCTGCGATCCCTCGCTCCGAACGAGGTGAAGAAATGCTTGAGGGGCAGAGAGGAGGAGACGATGTGATCTGCACTCTGTGTTTACACCTCAAATAAAGCCTGACAGAGACGCTTCCACAGAGGAGCAGATTTATTCTATCAACTCGGCTTCACGTCCAAACAGAGCGACTGGCCCGGGGTCGGGCATCAGCCTCAGATGTGTTGGATCGGCTCCAGACTGTTCCTCTCTCCTGAATCACAACGTTTCTCCTTGGAAGTTCACTCTGACTCTGGTGGCCACGCCCACTCCCGGGCGCCGCGCGGAGACTGACCTTGTCACTGTCGGTGCAGATCTGGATGGCGTTGGGGATGAGCTTGGCCGTCTTCTCTTTGGTCATGGAGGTGACGTCCTTCAGCAGGATGGTGATCTGAACACAACACACCAGTGAGAAGGACCGTGTGTGTGTGTGTGTGTGTGTGTGTGTGTGTGTGTGTGTGTGTGTGTGTGTGTGTGTGTGTGTGTGTAACTCACCGCGGTCTCCCAGCGGAAGATGTTGCTATAGAAACAGAGCCAGTTCTCAGACAGGTAGAGGCGTCCCTGAAGCAGGATGTCCTTCTGGAGAGCGCACGAGTAATCTAGAGGAACAAACGAAGCTGGGGTCAAATTACAGGGGGACGCCATCAACTCCCGACCACGCTCAATGAATGTGAACAATTCTGTAACTGGATCCATTGTCAAATCAGATCATAATATAATATTATTAGATTAAATCATTGCTGTTATTTCAATACTTTGCTCAGTGACGTCTCAGTGTATCTGTTAATCCCAGAGCCAGTCTGAGCTGGTATAGTGCAGATTATAGAGCATCTTCCTCCTCTAACATCCAGTTTATACAGCATCTTCCTCCTCTAACATCCAGTTTATAGAGCATCTTCCTCCTCTAACATCCAGCGTATAGAGCATCTTCCTCCTCTAACATCCAGATTATAGAGCATCTTCCTCCTCTAACATCCACCTTATAGAGCATCTTCCCCTCTAACACCCAGCTTATAGAGCATCTCCCTCCTCTAACATCCAGCTTATAGAGCATCTCCCTCCTCTAACATCCAGATTATAGAGCATCTTCCTCCTCTAACATCCACCTTATAGAGCATCTTCCCCGCTAACATCCAGCTTATAGAGCATCTTCCTCCTCTAACATCCACCTTATAGAGCATCTTCCTCCTCTAACATCCAGATTATAAAGCATCTTCCTCCTCTAACATCCATCTTATAGAGCATCTTCCTCCTCTAACATCCACCTTATAGAGCATCTTCCCCTCTAACATCCAGCTTACAGAGCATCTTCCTCCTCTAACATCCAGATTATAAAGCATCTTCCCCCTCTAACATCCACCTTATAGAGTATCTTCCCCTCTAACATCCAGTTTATAGAGCATCTTCCTCCTCTAACATCCAGATTATAAAGCATCTTCCCCCTCTAACATCCACTTTATAGAGCATCTTCCCCTCTAACATCCAGCTTATAGAGCATCTTCCTCCTCTAACATCCAGCTTATAGAGCATCTTCCTCCTCTAATATCCAGATTATAGAGCATCTTCCTCCTCTAATATCCAGATTATAGAGCATCTTCCTCCTCTGAACTTCATGTGTTTTCTGTATTTTGTGTTGTTTTGCGTCACTCACCCACGATGAGTCGCTCCGTGTCAGGAAGCTTCTTAAAGAGTTTCCGGAAGTCCTCGTTCCTCTGTTTGTAGGTGGGACTGAGGACCTGAGTGAGGACAGGGACCGGGACGAGACAGGAAGGGACTCAGAGTTGTTCTCCAACGCTTCACAGGTTTTAGTTCTTATATAAACTGACAGTCTCTTACTCACATTGTACCAGCTCTGCATCTTCTGTAGGAGGAGAGAAACAAAGTGTAAAGGAAGGAAAAGAAGTGTGTGTGTGTGTGTGTGTGTGTGTGTGTTCAAGCTGCCTGTTATGTGAGCACATACAGTGAGAACAAACAGCAACATGTCAGAAACAACTGACGCAGTTTCCGTTACTCATCTGAGTCAAACTGATGATTACTGACTCAACTCTGTGTGTGTGTGTGTGTGTGTGTGTGTGTGTGTGTGTGTGTGTGTGTGTGTGTGTACCTTGGCATTGCGGCTGAAGTGGCGAGAAGCGAGTGGGTAGGCAGACGAGAGGGAGGAAGCAGAAGGGATGGAGGGTAGGGGGCTGTCTGCACCTCCTCCTCCTCCTCCACCTCCTCCTCCTCCTGAACCGCTCTTCTCTCCTCCTCCTCCTCCTCCTCCTCCTCCTCCGCCCCCCTCGCCCTCGCTGGCTCTCCCCCCCCCCAGCACCCTGCGCCGCAGGGAGGGGGAGCTGCCAGGGGTGCTCCGTGGAGAGTTACTGGCCGTACTGGAACGAGACAGAAGGGGAGAGAGGCGGGGGGTTCAGGGAACACTTCACTGCTGTAAATTTGAGCGTGCGATGCCGTTAATGTCACGTTAGAGAAGAACGCTGCAGGAAGGCCGTGTGAGGCCGCCGCCGCCGCCGCCATCAGCTCAGCTGAGGACTTCAAAGCTGCTTACCAGCGTCCAATCAGAGTAGAGCCCACCAACAGCAGACCACCAGGTCAGGACCTGTCCACTTCAATCTTCCTCTAGGGGGGGTCTCATCAAGGCATCAGATCTTTCTAGACTTTAGTCAGCTGCTCCACTTTCATCGGGTTCTCCAGAGTCGCCACCGTGGACTCTGAGGCCCCCGTTTACTCCACAACCATTTCAAGTGAAAACACAAAACCGTTGTCACACTTTGCGTGTCCGTTTTCAAGACATCGCTGCTCGGAGACACTGAAAACACAACTTTTTAGAGATCGGCTGCCATGGTGGAACTTTTGGAAAACGGTCCGACTCTGTAGTTGTGTAGACGGGTAAAAAACGACACTATGAAGATGCTCAGGCTCAGTCCTGGGTAGATATCTGGTGGGAACGCTGCTACTGCGCACCACGGCCATAGTAACTATACATGCGCAGTAGATGCACAATAAGAACAATGTTTCCTCCAGAGTGTCATGACTTCCTGTCCAAAACAATGTGGTTTTCATGTGGGTCCACTAGTGGGTGCTGTTGTTGGTTCTAGTAATGAAAGCACACATGCAGCAGAGAACAATGAGCTCTAAACATGAACACTGGGAGAACATGGGCATTCTAGTGGACAGACCACCAAGTTGGATCGTTATTATGGTGACTTTCAAAATAAAAGTACCAAGTACCAGGACAATATGGACAGGGAGTCATGACACCAAGGAGGAAACTTTGTTCTGATTGGCTCTACTGAGCATGTGCAGAACTACAGTTACTACCAAGTACGCGCGGTAGCAGAGCGCTCACCATCTACTCTGCGACGGAGCCTGATGTTTTTCTAAAAAGTTCCACCTTGGGGAGCCACTTCTGGCGGCTCGGAGCAACACTGTGATATAAACTGACCCGAAACAAAATGTTTGCATTTTCACTTGAAATTATTGCGATGTAAACAGACCCATCAAGATTCCTCTCACTGTCTCATGTACTCATTAAAGATTAAATACATTTCACCACCCAAAACTGTAATAAACACCAGACCAGAGCTGGGAGTATTTTCATCCAGATCAGTTATTTTACTGAAAGATTAGTCAAATTAAACTGGAGGAATTTAAAGAGTCACACTGAAAAACAAGGTGGTAAATAGACTTAAATATGAGTTAATTCACAAAGTACACAAAACTGAAATATTGAGAACTTTGTGATATTTCAAAATCACAAGTGGAAGGGTTTTATTAAATACTAATAAAAGTACACAAACACATGTTTATGGTCATAAACACAGGTTGTAGCTCAGATAGATAGATAGATAGATAGATAGATAGATAGATAGATAGATAGATAGATAGATAGATAGATAGATAGATAGATAGATAGATAGATAGATAGATAGATAGATAGATAGATAGATAGATAGATAGATAGATAGATAGATGATGGGAAAAGCAATTCTTTCACGTCTAACTTCAAACATACAAAAATTTTAATTTTCATATTGTTTTTCCCCGTCATTACTAAATTGGCCATTTATAAACCTATATGAATGAATGAATGAATGAATGAATAGCTTTAACATCATCACACATGGGGGCATGATGAAAGTATAACCAGCTGCCACATGATGGTGAATTGATAACAAGCTAGATTAAAAAAAAAACAAGTAAATCCAATGCACATATAAAGAAAGACTATATTGAAAATTACAACCTCGAGTGCCACCCTGTTACTGCTTTCAGTTCAGCAGTCTGATGGAAAGAAGCCGTTTCTCGGTCTGTTTCTTCTACATTGTAATGATCCAAGTCTCTTCTTCTCTGAGGGCAGCGGGATTCATCCATTCATTCATTCATAATTACACAATATCTGAAGTTATATTTTAAGGATGAATGTTTTTGATTTTACTCGAACAGTACCAGGAAGGGGGGGGGGTCGACAGGCAGTATGGACACACACACACACACACACACACACACACACACACACACACACACACGCGCACGCGCACACACGCACGCACGCACGCACACACACACACACACAGCAGTGATTAGGTTAAAGCAGCTGAAGCTTCTGACACTAGAACCGCGTCTGTTGCGTGAAAAACCCCGCACCACGGCTCGACCCGCACACAACAACACTACGGCCGCCACGCAGGGCACGAGGCCGATCCCCGCTCATCCGTTCATCCATCCATCCGTCGGTGCTCTTACTCGAACATGTCATGAGGCGTTCAGGTTCCAGAAAGAAGAGCGACGCTGCGCGGCGCTGCGGGCTGAAAGACGACGCCAAGCGGCCGGACTCACGGACGGACGCTCCTCGGCCCCGGTCCGCGGCTCTCCGCCTCAAAACGAGCTCATCCTCCCCGCCGAGCCGCCGCTCCGCGATACGCTCCCATCACACCCCCCGCCCCGCTGCACCTACTCCGGTACCGGTACCGGACTGACCCGCTGCTGCCTGTGCCGAATGCAGGACCCGGGGACGGGCAGCCGCTCTGCGCCCATCCGTAATCCGTGTGCAGGGAGGAGGAGGGAGGGAGGGGGGAGGAGGAGGAGGAGGAGGAGGGAAGAGGAGGGAGGGGGGAGCGAGGAGGGAGGAGGGAGGGAGGAGGAGGAGACCGTCTTTTCTCCAAAGACTCAAACTGAGCAGTTCCATCTCATTCTCTCCACAGAACCAAAACGAACCTCTCTCTCTCCCTGTCAATCTTTTGTTTCCCGTTCAGGCACCATAAAAAGGACTCAAAAACGATGTCGTGTGCCAGGCCTATAGATGGCGCTGTAATGCTGCCACAGAAATATAGCAAAACTGGAGAAGAAGAAGAAGATGCATGCTCCATGCATGAAAAAAAATCCTCTTATTGAACAAATCCACTATGTGTCCTTATTAAAGCAGCTTCTGCAGCGCCACCTGGAGCAGGTAGTCCGCCATGTTGTTGTTGTTAAATGACATCACAGAGAGGGAGGCGGGGTTATAGGTCGAGAGGCGGGGCCGTGACCGTTGTTTAAATATGCATCTTGTCCGGTCACAAGTCAAAGCCAAGGCAGCATTTTCTAATTTCTCCACTCTGGAACCAGTTTTCAAATTGACAAGTTTTCAGGCTCCAAAAACGCCCCATCGTGAGCAGGGGCGACTGGTCATCAGGGGCAGGTGGGGCTGAGCGCTACCTGGTGTCAACAGAAAGAACTGCATGTAAAGTATGCTATTAATTCTTTAAGATTATCTACAATATTTTCTTGTCTGTGAATAAAACTTCCTCTTATAGAGCACTTAATGACTGTGTGAGGACAGAACTCCCTGGTTACTGGTCTCCTCTTGTGGTTTCAGGTTGTTTCCTCCTGATCCACACTGATGGTGCATTAATGTAGCTCGCCCCTCTCTCACCATGCAGCGTGTATTGCATTAATGCAGCTCGCCCCTCTCTCACCATGCAGTGTGTATTGCATTAGTGTAGCTCGCCCCTCTCTCACCATGCAGCGTGTATTGCATTAGTGGAGCTTGCCCCTCCCTCACCATGCAGTGTGTATTGCATTAGTGTAGCTCGCCCCTCTCTCACCATGCAGTGTGTATTGCATGCAGTAAAGTGTTCATGCTCAGGCTGTGGCTCCATTCATTCCATTTTTGATGCCTGGTGGAGCTTGAAGCCCGAAGCCCCACTAAAAAAGTGATTCAGATGCTCTGAGCTGATTGGCTGGCTCTGATAGAGGCGGAGCTTCACAGAACCGGAGAGAGTCGTCACAAATACCAGCTTGTTAGCAGCTAAAGCAAACAAACAGTTAAGAATCTAAATTAATTAGATTGATTATCTCCGAGTACAGTGTGACAACGCTTCTTCAGAATCTCATAAAGTTGCATCTTTACCGTTGGTCGGGTGGCAGAGCGGCCGTCTGTGAAACATAACGATCTGGTTCAAACCCCATCATTGATATATTTTTGTTTCTTGAATATTTAAGTTTTTTTGATCGGCTGTTATCAAGGCTCAACATTATTACGGGATCAACGCCGATATGGTTGTTATAATGTTGTCGCTCAAAGGTTGTGCACACTCTTTACTTTGGAATTCAGTGGTGTCACTAAACCTGAAATAAAATCTTGCCCCACCAAGTATTTACATCCAGAAACGCTGCTGGTTGTGAGGATGATTGGAGAAAAACCATGGTTACATGAAATGGCGTTGTTGTGTGGGCGGGGCCTCAGTTTTCTTATCATTTTTTACAGAACACATTAAAAGGAACAAGCACCAGACTCATCAGCTTGTGATAAGCTCAACGGCTCGCTGCACCCTGCTCGCTGCTGTAATACCACTTTGAACCAGCAGGTGGTGCAGCAAGTTGCTCTTTCCAGCGTTCGGTCCAAGAATCTGACAGATGACAAGCAGTAGCTTAAACTGATCACCTGGAGGCCTTTCAGTTAGCCTTAGCATTAGCAGGGAGCTCACTAGGCTTAATGTTAGCTTTAGTCGTAGCAGAGCTCTGTCCTGCTCCCACTAGCTAAGTTTGCACACTGTTAGCTTGAGCATTAGCAGCAGCTGGCTCACTCTCATTCAGGAACTCTTAGCCTACTGTTAGCATTGTTCGCACGATGCAGCAGTGCTGTACCACTGATCTGGTAATGAACTCACTATGAACTTCAGCATTAACATTTCAAGCAGCTGGTTTTTCTTTTGTTGCTAGCTCCATTATCCATCAGTATTAAACTTCACTACGCCACTATTAGCATTAGAATTAGCCAAACTTGCGTTCTCTCTCCGTCCAGCTCATACAGCCAACTGATAGCATTAGCATTATCCAAAGCTGTTGTCTTCTCTGTTACTATTTCACCAACGCTTCTTCCGGATGCCTCTTACATCAGTCTTCCTCACAGAGAGATGAAGGATATTTCACTGCAAGAGTAGCTGCTAAGTGAGTTAGCATTAGCTTTGCCGGGAGGTGCCATTGTCCATTTATTGTGCCGAGTCGAAACAATCGAACGTCTTTAGATTGAACACTGCTGATTCAACACATTTCACTGAAGTTTTGGATGCTTCCAACAAAGTGAATCCTGGTTTCTCAGTGCTCGACTGCCTGCAGTGCCTCCACCTGGCCCGAGTCCAGAGCCCACCCAATCCCTCCACCCTCAATCTGCCTGCTCATTTCTCTGGATTAGAGTCCACATTATAATCCAGCCTGGCCTGTGCCGGGCCTCGTCGCCATCATTCTGCCTAATCTGCTTTCCTGAGGTTCACCGACGGCCTCTGAAAGCGTTGCAGGTCCACAGAAGAGAAGAGGGGAAAGCCGTGGCCTCTGGGTGCTGCTTCAACAGCGACTCAATACAGGAGAGCAGAAACCAGCAGTGCAACAGTTAATGATGAGCAGAGTTTAAAAAAAAAAACTGCACAGTCCAAGTTAATCGTCACCTCTTGTGTTTTTCTTAAGAGTGAAGCCTTCGTCTCTCGGCTGAGAGCTGCACATGAGGAGAGGAGGAGGAACTATGACGGCAGCTCTACGTCTCTCAAATCATCCTGAGAGCGAGAAAACGTATCAAAGTACACAACGTTTATTAAATGATCACATCAGTTTCTATCCTCAAACAAAAGGAAACAGTATCCTTCATCCGATGTTAGAGGAGGAAGATGCTCTATAATCTGGGTGTTAGAGGAGGAAGATGCTCTATAATATGATGTTAGTTCTATGCAGACTTGTGAATTTTTGAAAAGAAGCATCTCAGTGGAAAGACGCTAATGCTAACCAAAGGTACTGTGGAAGCAGGCTAATGCTAATTATAGTGGGACATGTCGCATTAGTTCGGGATTAATGAAGCTCGTCCTCTTATGGAATAGTAGCAGCTGCCCTTTGTTGTTTAACTCTATGATAATGCTAACCATGGTCTCAGTGAGTAGAAGACGTAATGACAACATGATACTAATGCTAACCATGTTAGCATTAGCAGAGCCGCTAATGCTAAAGCCAAACATGTTCTCAATGAGTAGAAGACCCACTGAGAACATGATGCTAATGCTGACCGCCTTAGCATTAACAGCTAATGCTGAACATCCCGTGAACACACTGCAGGCCGCACATGAAATGACACAACAACACCGCCACCGCCACGAGATCTTTACAGCTCGTTCAGTCTGCATATTTCTGAAGCTAAACATCTGATAGCGCGGCCGTTATAGGGTCAGTCTACAGAGGAGCTGAGGGATTAGAAGATGCTCTGCAGGTCGAGCCAGATTCCTCATGTAAAAACATTCAGACCCTCACACACGTTTTGGAAGCTAATTTAAGCTCTGGTAAAATCGACTAAAATCAGTAAAATGGGTCATTTTAGAAATGATAAGATATATAGCAGTATAAGAGACAAGATCTGATAAGTGAACAATAGAAGAGCTCAGATAATTTAGTCTGCTTAAAAAAAGAAAAAAAAAACTTCAGCTGTGAAAACTAAAATAACTAAAAGGCTATGATGTGATTGGCTGAGATAATTTAAGCTCTGATGTAACATAACATAATGCCACTACTGATGAAGTTAATACTTCTGTGCATGTGCCTTTGTAAATAGTTCTGCACATTTGGTTCTTGTTGAGAGTTTTTTTATGTCCAGTTGGAGCTGGTCTTGGTTCTGGTCCCGTTAGAGCTGGTCCTGGTTCTGGTCCCATTAGAGCTGGTCCTGGTTCTGGTCTTGGTAGAGCTGGTTCTGGTCCCGTTAGCGCGGGTTCTGCTCCTGTTAGCGCGGGTTCCTGCCGTGCAGATTACCTGCCAGCAGGTGAAGTTCAGGTCGGTGCCCTCGGCTGACCCGTCTCAGTCTCTGATGGGGAGATTTTCCGCGGTGGTATAAGGAAAACACTTGTTGTGAATCTGCCGGAGTGTCTGACTAACCAAACCCGCCGTGACGACCCGACAGAACACTTTTCAACAAAATCTCATCACAGCGGTTCAAGCAGATTCATGAGAAGTGCTTCTCTTTTAGTGACTCATCCCCTGCTGCAGGTGAACATGACGCTAATGCTAAATAGCACTAAAACACAGAGTCAGACAGCTGACGATTGATCCAAGTTAAAACACACACACATAAAAATGTATTAATCTAAATGTACATAACGTCTCAGTGTGACGCCGCGCGGTAGCACGGCGTAGCAAAGCTTCGGACACTGAAATGTTCGGGTCAAATCTGGTTTTCTCCTTTTAATGTGTAACTAAGCTGAAACCCTCAGAGTTTGCTCACAACACCAACTCCAAAACACGGAACCGACTCCATCCACGTGAAAACAAACACTTTTCAGACGAGTGTAAGCAAATTGAGAGTTGTAACTACAAACAATAAAGTGAATAAAACATTATTTGCATGTTAACCTGACAAAGTGCAGCCCGACCCGAAGGCAAAAGCTCATCTACAGGAGGAAAATATACTTCCTCAATTTTAAATATGAATGTTCCCCGAACGCCTCCTGAGACAGTGATGAGCTGCTGCTGGAACCAGCCAAGCTAAACGTTTCCTGTCAGCAGAAACTCATTTCGTCCACAGGTCGTTATCTGAAGACCATTTAGCCAGAACTGAACACTTCAACACACAGAACTGTCACCAATGTTTTATGGACTCAACCACAAGCTGAAGAAAATGTCAAGAAGGGACCCACACTTCCTCTGAGGCCACACACACAGGATGCTAATGCTAACTGTCACCAGAAACGAAGTACATCCGGTCAGAATGGAAGAAAACACAAGATGTTCAACACATTCAGGGGCGTTTGTGTGATGTCAATGAGGTTTAGTCCTGGTGCAGTCAAGTGACTGTTGAATGAAATGACTATTAGCCACGACTGATGATGGAGAAACTGTGTGTGTGTGTGTGTGTGTGTGTGTGTGTGTGTGTGTGTGTGTGTGTGTGTGTGTGCGCGTCCCAGCTGTTCACATGGAGAGTCGCCCTCTGCGTGCCCTCTACGGCCCGCCGCAGAGCTACACACCGCCTTCTCTCATTGGACGACCGTGACATCATTGGGTGAGAGCCTGCTCTCGTTGGCTGGCCGTGATGTCATCGCTCAGAGGCAGGATTAGAGGCGTGGTGGCCCCACCCCCCCACCCCTCTGCGCTCTGGGTTTTGTCCTCGGCTCTCTTTGTTTACACTCCATATGAGGCTCGTTCTCAGAGCTCGTGTGGAGAGTAAAGGGTTAAAATCAACAGTTCTGTAGGAGTGAACCATTATAGTATATATATAGTTATATTAACTCCGGTTTCATTCCAGAATAGAGGAAGACATGTGATGTTTGGAAGAAAAACACACCAAGTGCAGTGGTGCATTCGAGAGTGACTGATAAAAGTCCAAAATGCACAGGATGGACTGTCACTGGTAAACTGGAACATTTCTGACAAGCCAATGTGACAACACGCCAACATTTGTGTATCTACAGGATAAATACCTTTTTTCATGTTTCTATTTTAAAACCTTTATTAGCCTAGTGAACCCTGCTATTTAGCTACAGAGCAACGGCCTCTATTAATAATACTGATTTAGAAGCTCACTTAAGATGTGTTAGTTTTATTTTGCGGTGATGAATGTTGAATTCAACCATAAATCTGTCTTAAAGCTTTTTACTGTGAGCACAGACGGCAAGGAGAGTCTGTCAAGTGCAGGAAAGGTCCGTCTCAGTCGATGCAAATTAGCTGAGGTTTGTCTTTCTATTTGTGTTTTAATGGAGTTTAAGGACTGAGACGGACAAATATAGTGCTGACTGAGAGGACGCTCTGTTCTGAGCCACTGCTCTGCAGTGCAGTCGTCAATACCAAGAACGCCCCGGGTTAGAGAACCATTCATCTGCAGGCTTTTCTTCAATATCCAGCACAAGTAGAGAGACGGCTTGGACGCCTCTCAGCTACAGTAATACACTTTTATTCCAACCAGGGTCAGATCATTTCAAGTGACAGAGGACCAACTTCCTCCAATCCCATCATGTTAAACAAAGACTGTTTATAAATATCTGTCTGTTAAATGGAAATTGGAAGTTGCATTTATTTACCGTGCTTGAGTCAGATGATATAACTGAGAATGCACTGATAGCGCTTTTTTAAAAGGGGTCACAAAATTCACTTCCTAAAGGTTCTCCAGTAGTACTAATCATCCCCATACCTGGACTGACGCCCCAGAAGTGAAGACAGTCTGTCCTCTCTCTCCCTGGCTTGTTTCAGGTTTTAAAAAGTGTGTTGCTCCAACCAGCCAATCAGAAATCAAACCCTATATAGTGTCATCAGGGGTTTAGCCAATCCCAGTCAAGGTAGGCCCTCCCTTTGACTCACAATTAGGCAGATCTGCTCTGGCACATGGCACCACGAGAGGTAGTACTTCCTCCTCTCCCAAGATGGGCATGTGTGGGCGGAGCCAGTCCAGCTCACACAGACACAGCAGATTCTGAATGCAGCTCCTATGATCCAATATTCAAATGAGGAAAATCAGAGAGGAGCTAGAAACTTAGAATTTCTGGACCGACCAGACCAGGAGGAGGAGGAGAACATCTGGATAAAAGTAGATCTTTAAAAGGACCTTTCGCTACTTGCCAGTGCAGAATACCGATACGAGTTCTTATTAAATGCCATAAAGCCGAATTCATACTCCACACGCAAAGAATACATCAAGGTCACAACCCACTGCCTCTCGCCAGTAATGAGTGTCAGGCAGACTTTAATCACATTTAGCATGTAGCATGGCTCGCTGCTACTGGATCAACTGAGCAGGTAAACTTCTGAGCGCCATCGGGCTAACTCTGCTGGTGATGAAGTTGCTGGTGAACTATCTTTCTCCTCCTCTGGATATTTTGTCAGAACATAATTTACAGTCCGTCTTACTTTTGCCGTTCTCTTCAATATTAAAGAATCTCAAACCGCAACCTCACTCGTCCTCTCTCGAGTATTTGTGGGCGACGTTGCTGATGAACGACATCACGTAATACTCACTGGTTGTATCAGGGAGCTTTTAGGAGTACGAGTACGAGTACTCCAACTTCAGTATTTGTCCTTTGAAGGGCAATTTGTTGTGCAGCAGTTGTAACAATGTGAAAACACAGTCCCAACAGAACTCTGTGCAGTACCTGACCAGATACTAGTATCACTGCATCCTTAAACACAACATTTTAGGACAGATGGTGTGGAGGTGAAGAAAGTTGGTTGTGTGGCCGTGAACTTTGGACGTTCCTGTCTGACCTCACAGATGATGTCTCGTGATACGAATGTGGAGATCTTATGATGGGAAATTGGAAAATTGGAGACTGAAATGGAGTGTGTGTTCAGGCCTGTAGGATCTGGAGTGTGTGTTCAGGCCTGCAGGATCTGGAGTGTGTGTTCAGGCCTGCAGGATCTGGAGTGTGTGTTCAGGCCTGTAGGATCTGGAGTGTGTGTTCAGGCCTGTAGGATCTGGAGTGTGTGTTCAGGCCTGTAGGATCTGGAGTTTGCGTTCAGGCTCCGGCGGTGGAACCCTGACGGCACACTGACCTGCAGACATCACACTCAGAGTCTCTGCTGAGCAGGCTCCGCAGGGACCACCGGGAGCGCCGGCTGGGCGACGGGCTACGTGACCCCGAGCGAGACGGAGGCAGGAGCAGGTCACGTGACGGGCTGTCCTGACGCTCCTCTGCCCCCGGTGTGTCCACAGGACCGGGGCCCGGCGAGGGGCTGCGGTGGCGAGCGGCGCCCCGCTCCGCCAACTCCTCCTGGACCACGATCTGTGGCGTCCGGCCCCACGGCGGCGTGGCAGAGCGGCGCTGCTCGCCCCCGCCGTGTCTCTTGGTCCGGCTGTGGCTGCGGCTGCGGCTGCGGCTGCAGTGGGACGGGGCAAGGCGGCTGGAGCAGGACGTCCACGGGCTGGGCGAGCAGGACCGGGACTCTGTGTCTGTCGACGGTGGCAGGACGGTCAGCGTGGGGACGGGCTGGGCTGGCGTGACGCCCTCTGGTCCAATGGGAGCGGACATTGTCATCGCCACCGCTTCTCGGGGGTCAAACGAACCGGGAATCTTCAGAGCAACGACTGTTTGTAACATTCAGTGAGACGGATCAAGTTGTTCAGTGTTTTAAAATGACTCATTATTCCTCTTTTTATGTGGGGACTTCTGGTGGAGGTGAAACATTTTGGATCTTCAGCTGGTCGCGTCCCGCCGGCTCTCTGCTCGGTTTCACCTCACACAGCTTCGAGTCTCGCGGACTCAGCTGTGAGTCGAGTGGAAGCTTCCTGAGGAGTGAGAAGAGCACAAACTTGGCATTTGAGACACTGACTGCAGCTGAACTGGAGGGCTTCTCCCACATGTTGCTCTAATTGAGATGTGCATTGTTAAAAGCTTCCCGCTGACATAATTGATGTCGAGCTTACAGCTATTTCTGTCTGCGTGGCTCATCCCGTTCTGGGAATCGGAGGTGTCTCATGACTCGCCTGTAATCAATTACTGCCATCGACTGGGAGCTCATCAATACAAGCTGGAGGCGATGTTGTGTCTGTTCATTTGCAGGAGCAGGTTTTATCCAAACATCTCCCTTCAAGAAACTCAGAAATTCTTTGTCTTTCAATTAATCAGCAAAAATTCTCAAGATTTCTTGATTGAACGGCTTACTGTGAACTTGAAGAAAACTGGGACGGCTTCAGATCAATATTTCAGTCAATCAGACATTCTTCATCCACGGCTGGAGGCAAAAGCCAAAAAAAGACAAGATAGTTTCCTGGACGTCTTAATCAAGGTCCCAAAGAGCCAAGGGAAGCTAAACGTCACTTTCAGTTCGCATCTCAACAAAGACCAACAGTAGGAAAGATATTCATCTGCTCGCTTTAATCCTCGTAGGACAAAGACCAACAAAAGACAAGATATTTATCTGCCAGTTTCAATGAAATACAAGAAAGTTCTGCATTCATTCCAAAGTCCAACAAAGACCGACAACAGGCAAGGTAGTTTTCCACCCGTTTAACGGCCCAATGACACGACAATGATTTCACATGAAAACGTAAAACTTCCGTAGTGTTTTGGGTGTTTGTTTACAACACAGTGGTGATCGGAGTCACTGTGAATTATACTTCTTGACACTAGCACCCAACGTGGAACTTAAAAACACTCGGGGATCCGTCGTCATGCAGACGGTGGAAATGCTGCCACGACCATAGTAACTAGCTCTTCTGCACATGCTCAGCAGCTGCACTGTCAGAACAAAGTTTCCCCGTGGTTCCATGACTCCCAGTCCATAGTCTTGATACTTTCATTTTGACGGTCACTGTAATTAGGCCTGTCACGATAATCAATAAATCAATTATTGCACAATAATTATAAATGAGCTGGATCAGTTTGCCAGGCTGGATAATGTCTCATTTCCCAAAGACGTCACTGTGAGCGGCGCTCACTCTGGTGTTAGTGAGCGGCTCTCACAGTTTAATGTTGTTTTAGAGAGTTGCCAGATTTCTGAGCCTTCCAGTGGAAAACCCAGTAAGGCTCACTGTAAACGGGCCTTAACAGGTAGGTAGGGGGAAAACAGCCAATCTGGCAACAGCAGCCACCAGAGTACCTGTACAGTACCTGTACCAGTCATATGATATCCAGTACCTGTAGGGAGTCACTGTGTCCTTGAGATAAGAACGGCTGAAGAATCCCAGACTCATTAGTTTGCCTCGTTCTTCTCCAGACGAAACAAAACACAGTTTCATCAAATAAAGGACGTCTGATTTCGGTTGGTAACAGACGTCAATACCAAAGTGTCCAATTGCAAAAGACCAACCCAATGTTGGGGCGACGACCAGAAGAACCCCGTCCATCCCGGGAAGTTCAACACGCGTTGGGTGTGCTCCTGCATGAGGCCACCTGGTGGCCAGTGCTGATCATTGCATTTGGCTATATAAACTCAAATAAATGGTAAAACGCATCTCGCTGTCTTGAGACTTTTTTAGACGACCAAGTTCAGGATCAAAGGACCAGGAGGAACCAGCAGGCCCAAAGCCGGGTTCCAACAATAACAATCCAACTTGGTGGTCTGTCCACTAGAATGTCCATGTTCTCCCACTGTTAATGTTTAGAGCCCATTATTGTCTGCTGCATGTGTGTGTGTTTCAGTACTGAAACTAACAACAGCACCAACTAGTGGACCAAAATGCTAACTACATTGTTTTCAGTGTTTCTGCTGTGTAAATGGACATCATTTCGAAGCGTTGCTGTTTAAACGGGGCCTGAGTGTGACTGACGTCCCAGAAAGAGAAAGTGTGTGTTTGTTGTGGTATTTCTCACATTGTGGAAGAATACCTCACTGGTTAGATCTGCATTTCTTTACATGGACACGATGGTTGAGTTTTAATCCGAATGTATCATTGTTGAATAAATTAGCGGGATGTGTATGAGAAGAGGTGAAGGTCAGGGGAAAGTGAAGGCTTATCTCAATGAGAGGGCCTCACAAACGGTGTGTGTGTGTGTGTGTGTGTGCGTGTGTGTGTGTGTGTGTGTGTGTGTGTGTGTGTGTGTGTGTGTATTGCTCCATTGTTTGCCTTCAAAGCAGGCACTTGCCAGATAAGGGCTGACCTGTCTGACAGTGTTTGATGTGATCTGTTTGAACAAGAACAATCTTGGCACCGACTTGTTTGTCCACAGTAATCCACCATAATCTGTGCTCAGGCTGCACTCTGCTCTGCACACAGGCCGCGGCTCCTCACTTTTAAATCTGTAAAATACAGGTCATATCATGCTGTGACCACATACACACACACACACACATTTCATGATCACCTGACTCTGCGGTGTCGAGTTAATCGGTTGGCGTTGTGACGACTCGGCTCGTTAGGAAGCACTGCTGAGTGGAAAACGCACACAACCCAGAGAGTGAGCGGGAGGACACTCACACACTCACACACTCACACACACCAGAATAATGTGGAAATTCGGTTTTATTCTAATTATTCCAATGTTTTCCAATATAAACAAGGTTGTCATCTAAAGCTGCTGGTTTTGTAAAAAAGCTGAAAACTAAAATACCGTTCTGTTCCTCAACTTGTTGGACAGATTGAACCAGGTCGGAGTTAAAAGCTATAAAACCTACAGGACTGGAATATCACACTAGACAAAATATTAACTCTTTCCCGAATCATCAAAGATTTAGTGTTTCTGTAACGGTGCACACAAAGAAGCAACAAAACAATCTAGAAAATGCTGAAAACTTGACATTGTACTGCTCGTTCTTACCAGTGTTGACATGAATGATCCAACTTTAACTCAAAAACTTTAAATTATGATCCCTTTTGTGACTTGTCATAGTTTCACTTTATTGATTAATTTTCATAAAAAGAAGTTCCTACAGTTTTCTGTTAAAAAAAAAATCAAACCGAGAGTCAAACGTATAGGAAAAAAAAAAAGCCTTTTAGGAGTTATAACAGAAGACTGAAATGGTAATTAAAATTAGAAAAAAACTTAAATTCAATGTATTACACCATGTAGATGTAATAAAGCTCTAATATGCACGTCTCTCAACCTGGACTAAACCACAAATGATGGAGGTCTATAAAGAAATGCACAAAAGTAACATGTAGTATTTCATTAATTTGTCATCATATGACCAGATAGGGAACCAGGACTATTTTCATATGATCATGGAAAAAAAGACAATTATTAAAACTGCTCTTTATCAACACGGGTGCAACAATAAACCTGGTAGAGATAAAAAATTATGGAACGAGCACTCATCCAACCTGAACGTGACAAACACAGATCTAAAGGTTTCCAGTCAAAATGCACAAGAAAGGAAACGTTACGTTTTTTTCCCCAGAACATTATCTCCATTATAAAAGTGGATCCACGTCAAGAACTGAGCGAGCGAGGAGATAAAGCACTCACACTTTGTGACTTCTGGAACGTTGACATTTCAGTGGAAATGTCCTAAACCGGCAACGTGTTTACCCGAGAACACAAACCTGTCAGTTCAGAACAGAATAAAATCCAGAGGACCCCAGGCCACGTTAAAACCCACTTCCTGCCTTGTGAACCGTCCCACAGGACCATAAGACACGCTTTCTCACAAAACAATGTTTGTTCTCACGTCGACAACCTGAACAGGGCTCGACCGGATCATCCAAGAGAAAGAGACGGACAAACAAACCTTAAGAAATCTTGTGTAGTTTTGGTAAAATTGTCCCGAAGACACAAGAAAACAAGATTTCTTATAACCTTCAATGTTAGGGTGATAATTGTGTTGTCGACACCAAACCAGATGAACAACTGAAATAAGATTTCATAGAATGTTCAATGCTTGGGTGATAATCCACTGAAATAATGCTGAATTAGACTGTCCTTTAGAGTTGCATCAAAATGAAATGTTGGCGCGACCAAACTAGAAGAACAGCAGAAACAACTGAAGATAAGAGTTCTTAGAACGATCAATGTTTGGGTAATAATTCACTATAATAATGCTAGAGACGCCAGATCAAAAGCACACATACGATTCCTTAGAGCCGTCACCGTTTGAACCACGAATTTAACTCCGACGACACTAAACCAGAAGACCAGAGATAAGATTCAATGGAACCTTCAACGTTTTGAGTCATAGTCCACTAAAATAATGTTGACAAGCCAGATGAAGATGAGAAATAAGATTTCTTAGAATGTTCAATGCTTGGGTGATAATCCACTCGAATAATGTCGACTTTGACTTTATCTGTGATTCGGATTTGCATCCTAATGAAATGTCGGCGACAACAAACTGGAAGAACAAGTGAAGAGAAGATTTTTCTCAGAACCGTCACTGTTTGGGTCATAATCCACTTAAATAGTGTTAACTACACCAGATGAAGAGCAGAAACAACTTTAGATAAAAGTTGACTCTTTCCCAAGAGGTGCTGCAGACTTTTACAAACCCAAAACAGGACCTTTGAGTATTTCTGAACATTCTGTCTCCCAACCTTCAAGCCCCCAGCCTCACATCCAAAACAAGTTTCCATTCTTCTGGGCTTCACTCAAGCAGATGCCACAGTGTCCCAACTTCTGTATGCAAATTAGAGCATATTGAGGAGAACAATGCCTCATTTAGAACTTCCAGATGTCTACACACCAGCCAATACACCTGCGGTTTGATGTGGAGGTTGGAGGAGGTCGGCGGGTCGAAGTGTCCACTGTTATCACACCTGTGGAGGCTTATCTTTAGACACCAGAGCAGAAAAGCGCAGTTCGGAGCCGGACAGCACCGGTGGAGCTCCTACCTCCCATTGGACGAGTTTCCCCCGGTCCTGCTGTCCTGCTCGGCCTCGAACACGAGCCGGGCCACGGTTCGGGGGGTGAGGTTAAAATCCACTTTCTCGCAGGAGCACATCAACATGGTTCGGCTCGGCCAGAGCTAATCTCCGTTAGCATCCGGCTAACGACTCCTGAAGGCCGAGAGAGAGAGGAGCCCGGAGAGAGATGACGACCCGGCTAACACGCTTTAATTGCCGGCCGAGGCGGTCCCACCCCGAGCGCCCCCATTCTCACGTTAAACGTTCAAATGCGGGTGAAAGTGTCCGGCCAGGGGGTCGGCTACGGGCGCGCTGGCTCCGCTCAGAGGGCCGTTTAAAAGTAACAGACGGAACGTTTGGGACAGAAAAGTCAAAAGGAACCAAGACACCGAATCAACAAGACAGAAGGGGGAGGGCGATCTAAACTCCTAAATAAATAAATGCATAAACCAATTCCACTCACATGATGCAAAACCGCACAATTATATCTAATATCTCCCATACAAACAGATGAATAAATAAATTCACCGTATCGCACTTAAATGTAAACGTGAACGACTAACAAAAGAGAACACCCCTCCGGCTAACTTTGTGGTACAGTCCGGAAAAATAACTGTTCAGAGGATGTGGCGACAACAAGAGTGGCAACAGAGACAAAGACGTCCAGAAGTCCCTTTAAATACACATTGAAACAGCCTCAACGGGGCAATTTAGCACTGTGAGCAATACACCAGACCTGACACTGCAGTCAGGGGTTTTTATAGCCGTCAGGCAGACTTTATCCTGGGTTATGAAGCAGTGAAGGTAAGCAGATGATTTCTGAGTTCACGTGAAGGGAGATGATGTGGTGTAAGTCCAGCTGCGACCTCTGCTGTCCCAGCAGGTGGTTTACCACGGTCACAGGCAGGACGGGAAACCTGCGGCCCGCAGGCCTTCTGCACGTCCGGGGTCAACATTTCCCTGTGGCCCCGGAGTCAGTGTTCCTTCATTAATATCTGCATGTTGTGAGTCGTTGCCTCGTCCTTTTCCCTCCCGGGTTACTGCCGCTAATGGCTTTTTATGCTTGACGCACCCATTTATACTACATTATATATATATATATAAACTGCAGGAGGCAGTGCATCGCAAACACACCTCCACCACAGTATTAAATTTGAGCAGAAAAAGTAGACTACTTGTCTTCACACCAGCAGGTGACCCTGCTAGTGGAGACCAGAGGATTCAACTATTGCTTCGAATTAAATGTTCCCTCTGTTGAAGTCTGACACTGAAGCAAATTGGCATCTATGAGTCAAATCTTGTGTTTTCTGTGTGGATGTGCAGCTTTATGCTTTTTGTGTCTTTAAAACCACGTCTTCAGTCCTGCTCTTCTTCATCTCCGCCTTTTTTTCCCCACACGTCTCCGTCTGTGTGGTCAGAAAGATCTGGAGGTGCACGGAGCAGTGGCGTCGGCTTGAACAGGGCCGCACTGAGGGGCGTGGCAGCTGAAATGACGTAATTCGGCCGCACGGAGCCGTGTGGAGCTCGCGGATGCGTCAAGCATAAAACATCCTTCAGTCCCCGTCCGCATGAGACAAAACCATCGTTTTTCTCCCCGTCGGTATTAAAAGGTTTCCCATCCACACGGGAAAGAGCTGCGTCCACGCGACACAATGAAAACTACTCAAAATGATTTAGAACATGTGACAGACCTATAGGTGGCGCTGTAACGCTGCCACAGAAATACAGCAACCTCAGACAAGAAGACACGGAGAAATCGACATATCGCCTTATTAAAGCGACGAGCATCAGTAGCTTCTGCAGGTCCGCCATGTTGGTGTTGTTCAGTGACGCCACGGAGAGGGAGGCGGGGTTATAGGTCGAGAGGCGGGGCCATGACATCATCGTTCTCAGCGCTTGCCTCTTGTCAATCAGTCAAAGTCAAGGCGGCGTTTAAAAATTTCTCAACTGGAACCTTCTTTAATCAAACAAAAAACCAAACTGTTTTCAGGCTCCTAAAACGCCACGATGGTGAATGATTGGACAAAAACTATGGTCATATGAAACGGCACTGTCCTGTGGGCGGGGCCTAAGACTAACTTCTGAGCCTGGAATAAACTAAATGATAGAGTCTGAGAGTGTAAGGCGTTACATGGACTCACCTTTGGCCTCCTGCAGGAGAAGCATCTCCTCACAGAGTCCTGAGGGGCAGGTAGAGGCAGGTAGGGGCAGTTAGAGACGGGATGGAGGAGGATGTGATGTTCTGCAGGAGGATGCCGGATCACTTCGTCTGCTGCGAGTTGAGGCTGCATGATGGATAAATGTAGGTGTTTCAGCAGAAACTCACATCCTGATGTT
This sequence comes from Lipophrys pholis, assembly GCF_963383615.2. Classification (NCBI taxonomy): domain Eukaryota; kingdom Metazoa; phylum Chordata; class Actinopteri; order Blenniiformes; family Blenniidae; genus Lipophrys; species Lipophrys pholis. Next base: position 30,852,267 of record NC_137639.1, on the reverse strand, counting down.
CTTCCTTTTACTTCTTTTTTTTTTTTTTTTAATTTATGACTTTTTAATTAATAATCTAATTAGGTGAAAGAATATTTAGACTTTTTTTTCTGAGAAACGTACATTTACAAGTTTAAGACACAAACATGCAGATTTAACGACATTCTAGAGCATCTTCCTCCTCTAACATCCAGATATTAGAGCATCTTCCTCCTCTAACACTACAATAATCCTGCCATGTGGCCAGTATGAACAGGGTCAGTTTGCCAAGTAACTAGTTACTTTTCATTGACAGCAAGTAGAAAAATAAGTCCGTCACTTTTTCAACTGTGATCACGGACAGACTGTAAGAAATGCTGAATATTTAGAATTAACTGCTGAATGTCTCAAAGCACCAAGTTACTGTAACCAAGACTGTTGTTAGGACAGATTACCAACTAGCAGCCAAACTGTCAGACACACACACACACACTGTGTCCTCACCTGGCCGACGTCCATCCAGCGGTCGTCTCCTCTCACACACACTGTGTCCTCACCTGGCCGACGTCCATCCAGCGGTCGTCTCCTCTCACACACACTGTGTCCTCACCTGGCCGACGTCCATCCAGCGGTCGTCTCCTCTCACACACACTGTGTCCTCACCTGGCCGACGTCCATCCAGCGGTCGTCTCCTCTCACACACACTGTGTCCTCACCTGGCCGACGTCCATCCAGCGGTCGTCTCCTCTCACACACACTGTGTCCTCACCTGGCCGACGTCCATCCAGCGGTCGTCTCCTCTCACACACACTGTGTCCTCACCTGGCCGACGTCCATCCAGCGGTCGTCTCCTCTCACACACACTGTGTCCTCACCTGGCCGACGTCCATCCAGCGGTCGTCTCCTCTCACACACACTGTGTCCTCACCTGGCCGACGTCCATCCAGCGGTCGTCTCCTCTCACACACACTGCAGGGCATCGCAGTGACTTGGCACTTTCCAATCCTGCCTGGGCTTCCAGAGCATCGTCTCCCGGCTGTAGGGAATCACCCAGCAGCCCGCAGTGTGTGTGTGTGTGTGTGTGTGTGTGTGTGTGTGTGTGTGTGTGTGTGTGTGTGTGTGTGTGTGTGTGTGTGTGTGTGTGTGTGTGTGTGTGTGTGTTCTTCACACACGTACCACAAACTGCAGCTTTATGATGAGGTGTGTTGCTGTTCACGGTTGGCAGCTGAATGAGACTGGAAACTGGAACCGACCTAAAAATATAAGAGAGAGAGAGAGAGAGAGAGAGAGAGAGAGAGAGAGAGAGAGAGAGAGAGAGAGAGAGGTGGGCCAACCACTGTTTATGTCTTTATGTGTAAGGTCACAACACACACACACACACACACACACACACACACACACACACACACACACACACACACACCCCAACCTTAACCTCAGTCTGACCTTGACACATTTCCTCATCAACGTCTCATCGTGTCCTCGATTTATGTCCACACGAGGACGAGTCCCCGTGATGTGGGAAATGTACACACACACACACACACACACACACACACACACACACACACACACACACACACACACACACACACACACACACACACAGGGTTCAACCTTTCCAGTAATGCCCCCCCCCCCTAACCCCCCAGCCCGGGGTAGTTGTTTCTGCCCCCTCCTGGTTATTAGTCACAGTCACAGAAGGTCAGTCGAGGCGAGGACCGTCCACATGACCTCGACCTCCTCACTCTCTTCTCAGTGAAACCGTTATTTATATAGAAAAAAAAAACTTTAATTCAGCCCTCTGTATCTTTGGCTTCCTAAAGTTTCTCTAAATATCAACTTTTAACCAAAATAATAAAGTTACTATGAAGGAAGTCGGCTGTCACTTTAATCCAGTTTCTAGATCTCAGTAAAACGTATTTTCTGTTCCATGTCACAGACTTCAGTGGAACTCAACAGTCTGGATGCTCTAAAGGTTGTTAAGCAATTTAGTGAGAATTATCAAACTATATATAAAGTATTCTTATCTTTAAATAATATTTGATCAGATTACCAGTTGGGCTTTAGGAAAGGGCGCAGTACAGTCACAGCAGCCACTAAGGTTTTAAAGGATTTTATTATGTCATTGGACAGAAAACAACAGTGTGCAGCACTTTATTTGGACTTTCTAAGGCTTTTGACACAGTCGACCATGACGTGCTGCTAAAGAGACTCCAGGACGTCGCTCTGGAGGAACAAACCAAAATCATCCTTCTGGACGAACACTTTAGATGGCTCCAAGTTACTTCCTGTGTCCAAAGGTGTTCCACAGGATGTATATATTGTTATTTGATTGTGAGATATAAAGGGGCAGATTATATACATTCTAAATTAATCGAAACTAAACTAAACTAAATTAACTGAACTGAACTGAGCTAAATTAACTTGACTAGACGAGATTAGACTAGACTAAACTAAACTAACTAAACTAAATCAAATTAACTAAACTAAACTAAATTAACTGAACTAAATTAACTAGACTAGACGAGATTAGACTAGACTAAACTAAATTAACTAAATTAAATTAACTAAATTAACGAGATTAGACTAGACTAAACTAAATTAACTAAACTAAATTAACTAAATTAAATTAACTAAACTAAACTAAATTAACCAGACTAGACTAGACTAGACTAGACTAAACTAAACTAACTAAATTAAACTAAACTAAACTAAATTAACTGAACTAAATTAACTAGACTAGACAAGATTAGACTAGACTAAACTAAATTAACTAAATTCAATTAACTAAACTAAACTAAATTAACCAGACTAAACTAAACTAAATTAAGTAGACTAAATTAACCAAATCAAATTAACTAACTAAACTAAACTAAACTAACTAAATTAACTAAACAAAAATAAAATAAAATATAACAAAGTAAATAAACTAAATTGACTGAATCAAACAAAACTAACTAAATTAACTAAAGTAAAATAAAGTAAACTAAACTAAACCAACTAAACAAAAATTAACTAAACTAAACTAAACCAATTAAACAACAATTAACTAAACTAAACCAAACTAAACCAAACTAACTAAATGAACTAAACTAAAGTAAACTAAACTCCTCGGTCGTGGTACACATGACCAGTAGCAGCGGTTCCACTTCCACCGCCACAGAAAGAGCCCAAGCATTTTCAGAAACTTGTGTTTGGTCTTGTTTCCATGGCGACCGAGTCCGACTGTTTTCAGAAAGTCGCGTTTTCGCCAGTTTTCGTCGGAGTGTTTAAAGTTCCACCATGGGAGCCATTTTCAAAAAGTTGTGTTTTCAGTGGCGCTGAGCTCCGTTGTCGTGGAAACAAAGTTTTGTGTTTTCACTTGAAACTGTTGCGTAAACGGAGCCTCAGTCAACAGAGACTGAAAACACCGACGAGTCCTGACGGAGCGGCGAGTCCTTGTGAGTGTTGTGGTGGCTGACGGAGGACGGAGGTTATTTCCATGTGGCTGATGGAGGATTGTTCCAGGTGCATGCTGGGTGGTTCTCCGGTCCAGGCTCCCCTCTCACCACATTTGATTAAACAAAACAGGTCTGTGAAGAAAAAGCCAGAAACGTCCCACGCCGTGTTGAACTCCTCTTCAAACACAGGATCTTAATAACAAACGTTCCTGTCTGGAAGTGGAGAACCAGAGTCTGACGCGTGGACCAGATCTCGCAGGTCTCAGGTTTCTTCTCGACTCCTCCGGATTCACAGGATCTAAATTTATCCTGCTCGGACCTCCTGAGAAACTCCCGGCGTCTCTTAAAGGAGCGTGTCCAGTTGTCCTTGCGAGACGTCAGGACACTTTGGACCGCTGTGAAATGTTCAGGTCTGGATTAACGAGCCACTTTCCTCCAGCAGGACGAAGGAGGATTTAAGAGGTTTTTGTTGCTGCGGGACGGGTCAGAAGTTTGTTGGACCGCCGTCCGAGCGGCAGCAGCAGCAGCAGCAGCAGCAGCAGCAGCAGCAGCAGCAGCAGCCATGCACTGTGTGTCTCTGCTGGTTGTCTTCAGCCTTCTTGGTGAGATTTTAAATCACTTTGTCGCTGTAAACATGGAGAGGAATTCTGCTTCAGGAACGTGTTTTTAAAATACTCAGAATGAACACAGACGGTGGTTTGGTGTTTTAGAAAACATATCCTGCAAGAGGAAAACGTTAAAGGCCATCTTCAGTTGTTTCAATGTAATAAATACGCCTTAAAATGTTATTGCATTTTATTCTAATTTGCCCTAAAGACTGCATTTTATCTTTTAAACTTTGTCTCTGGAAATCTCACTTTAACTATTATATTCTGTTAACCGTGTCAAATCAGTGATGTGACGTGTGCTGCTGTGGCCAGGTCACCTGGTGAAAGAGATCTTCGTCGCAGTGGGTTTTATTTTCCTGGTTAAATAAAGGTTGGATTTAGAAAAAGAACCAAAAAACAAACACCAAATAACTTGAAATTTCCAGAATAAAACAAAGGAAATGAAAAGCACAAAGAGGTTTTGGACTCTTTTCACAGTAAATCAGCTTCAGAGCTGAACTCTCGTTAAAACTCATCGCTGACGAGTGTCTAGTCTAAAACAACTCAATCTTATTCCTCCTCGTGTCGTACAGACGCGTCGCGACGTGGCCGACAAGCCAATTAGCTAATGAGGTAGCCACTGAGGTGGCTGGATGACATCATGATCTACCTTCCCCTCCCTCACGCTACCCTCCTCTTCCTCGGCAGTGTGCCAGTGTCGTGGCGGCTGTGCCGAGGTGGACTCCATGACCGAGGCGGTGCTGGGGGAGGGTTTCCTGCTGGGCTGCATCTCCTGCAAGAATCGAGAGGAGGTCCCCGCCCGGTCCAAGGTGGACTGGCACTTCAGACCTCCGGGTCGGGAAACGTTCGTCCACGTGAGTCTAACGCCGCCGCGCAAAATCAGGTCTGAGCTTCCAGAGTCCCCGTCCACAACAGACGAACCGTCACTTTCTCCTCGTCGTTCTCGGAAAGTTTCCCGTCCACACGGGAAGCGTCTTCGTCCGCGACTCCATGAAAACTACTCCAAAATGATGTGGTGCATATGCCAGGCTGGTAGGTGGCGCTGTACTTCTGCCACAGAAAACGATCTGACACCTTCTCTTAAAGCGACGAGCATCAGCAGCTTCAGCTGCACCGAGCTCCGAGCCTCTGGCCCAACAAAACCTGCAGTCAGGCAGGTCTGCATGAACACTGCTGACACAGCAACTTCAGAGCAGAAGTAATAAATCTGCGCCGGCGAAGGACAAGAGATACACGGACAGAGTGCGAGTATGATGAGACATATGTTAAGAGTTTGTTCGGGGAGACCCTAAAGCAGAGACTGAAGCAGATTAAGAATGCAACAGTTGGGAGAGGCGAGACGTGCAGTGGGTGACGTCATCGAGTGCGATCCAACATGGCGGCACCCGGCTTCTAATACAAACTTTTCCGTCTGACGGGAAGAAAAACAAAAGAAACAAATGGGAAATTAAGATCACCTTCGCCCGCGTCCACCGCCTGGGAGGAAGACGACAGGACAACCAGCGCCCGCCGCCCACTCGTCGCCAAGTTTGAACAGGAAGAGCTGATGAAGAGTCGCGGCGGGGAACTGCGAGGGACGGACTTCAGCGTCAACGACCAGTTCCTGAAGGACATCCTGGAGCGCCGCCGCTCATCGCTGAGGGATCCCGAGCCGTCCTCACAGTGGACAGACTCTATGTCTACGGCCAGCTGTTCCAGGACCCCGCCGTCCCCCCCAACATTAGTAAACATCATGAACAACGTATATTAAAGCAAAGCTAATTAATATTACATCATTAATGTACACGATGTTTACTATATTGTTATACTCGTTACGTCACCTCTAAGTTTCCTCACTTTTCTTTTCTATTCCTCCACCTCCTCCCTTGTTTTAATAACTATACATTCTCACTGTTTTCACCAAAGACAAAAAGTCTTTGAACACTTAAACAAACTCCAGGAAGACATTGTCTTGTCACAAGAGACGCACACACCTACCACAGGACATCACAAACTGATTTCACCACAGTTCCCTCACACTTACTCAGCTTGGTCGAACTCCCAGCAGAGAGGCGGAGCTACATTAATCATCAGACACAATCACAGACCCAGAGGGAAGATTTATGATTATCATCTCTCTTCAGAACATAGAGATGTGGATCACAAACATCTACGGGCCAAATGTTGATGACCCTCCTTCTATCACAACTTCTTCACCACCCCCTCAACACACTCTGACCAAACACTGATAGTGGGAGGAGTCCTCAAACAGGTCCTCAATCCACAAGTACACAGAGTTAGTAAAGCAGCAAACACCGACACTGGGAATCCACAGACATAGTCCAGCAGTACATGAGTGGGAGAGAGAGAGAGAGGGATGGAGGGAGGGAGGAAGAGAGAGAGAGCATTTAGACCTTGTTAGACGATGAAGTCCATGCTCCTGTCCTTCTTGACATCACAGAGGTGTACAAGTCGGCTGTCTTGTCTCTTTCTCAAAGGAAATGAGAGCCAGTGATGAAAGTCTTCTTGCTCAGTCCTGTTGCTGGAAAAGACGTCTCCGCCGACGTCGTGGTGGCTGGAATGGTCAACACCAACTCCAGTAGTCTGGTTGCCTCTGGAACAGGTCAAGGTCTTTCTGAACCAGGAGAGCCAGCAGTTGTTGAGGTCATTTGTTTTCGATCAGCTGTGAGCTTTATAGTCCGATGAGCTCGGCCTTTAGCCTCACTGAATCAAAATGCCTGACAGATCATCAGACTTTATACAGTCAACTAAAGCCAGACAATGACGTTCTTCAGGTTCTGGAATCGTGCCTCCTTTTGTAAGCTGAAGTTGTCCAGGATGCTGTCCATACGAACTTGCCCATCAAGTTCGTAGCTTCGCGCCGCTCCTGAAAACCATCATGAAATGAGTCAAACGACCGGCACTGGGTTGTTCAAGGTGTTCATGGTGTCGCTGACACGAAGGGAGCAGAATCCCATGTCCATCACCTTGGGCTGGAGGACATGGAACAATGCGTCTGTCTCTGAGAAAATCACACTCTAGTCTACACCATGAGAGGAAAGCAGGTGGAAGCTGTTGATAGCCAGAGACTGAATCCAGACGCCAGAGCTCGAGCTTGTCCATCCAATTCATTGGGGTTTTCCTGAATAATCAGAACGACTTTGCGACCTCTGGTACTGGATTTCACTTCCTGTCTCTGGTACTGGAGGACTACTAGCTCCCCCTGGTACTGGGACATGTTTTGCGTCTGCTCCCCGGGGGTCCTGGGTGTTTGGAGGCTCTCTGAATTACTCATCTTAACGTCTCAACTGTTTGATGTTCTTTGCTCCGTCAGATTTTTCAGTACGATCACCCCACGGCCAACGTCCTCCACCCGGACTTCAACGGCCGGCTGGAGTGGCACGGGACGCCGGGCCGCGACATTCAGATCGGCGCCATTTACATTTATAACGTGACCCTCAATGACTCGGGGACGTACCGCTGCATCTTCCACCGCACCCTGTTCCTGCCAATGTACAACCAGCAGGTGTTGGTGGAGAAGGAGGTGGAGCTCACCGTGGTGGCTGTAGGTGAGGTTCCGGGCACTCGAAGGCTGAACATCCAAAGGTTTAATGACGCTAGTGACTGTCAGCATGAATGAGTAACACGGGAGGTGGAAACGGTTAGAAAAGTTACAGAGCTGCTCTTCCCTCTGAGCCCACTGTCAGCATTAGCATTAGCATTAGATGCTATCAACCTTTCTGCCCGGCTCACTGAGCCGACTGTGAACTTTAGCATTAGCATTAGCCGCTCGATGTTTCTTTCTTTCTTTCTTTTTTAGCATTAGCAAAAGATGCTGCCTCTTTTAACCCTGCTCACTGAAAACCAGTTCAGCTTTATTAAACATTACAGTTTCTCTCTTTCTGTTACTTCTCCAGTAAACTCTTTTCTCTCTCACTGCTGTCACAGTTTCTATATCCACAAGGGGGCGCTGAAAACCTGAATAGTTGATCTTTGGTCTTTGGTTTCCGCTGGGCCTCAGCCGTCGTGTTAAAGTCGTTCCTAGAAAACCAACAACACCCGTCTCCTTGATTTCAGTGTTGAGATTAAATGAAAGTCTGTGTGTTGTTTGGATAAAGTGTGTGTGTGTGTGTGTGTGTGTGTGTGTGTGTGTGTGTGTGTGTGTGTGTGGGGTCTGTTCCAGAATCCAACCCCCCCGACCTGTGTTTCCTGGTCTGATGTCTGAAGAGCACAGGAGTGAATTCCAAACATAAATGTGATACCTTAATGTTTTCTGACATCTCTTTGACACAGATTAAACGATAGCGTCCTTAATTAGCCCTTCGGCACATGATAAAATCCACAAACTGAAGACATCTAGTGGCCGTTTGAGGAGCTGCACCTCCAAACAAAGCATGAAGTTTTCCTAAAGCTAATAATCCACTGGAGTCTTCTGACACCTTTTGGGGTTTTGTTTGTTTTCCACAGCCAATCGGGAGCTGACGGCGGTGATTGCAGAGATCATGATGTACGTGCTGATTGTGTTCCTGCAGCTGTGGCTCGTCGGCGTCCTCGTCTACTGCTACAAGAAGACTTGGAACGAACACGAAGCCCGCGAGGCGCGAAAAGCCCTCAAAGCTCAGACAGCGTCAGTCGACACCTCCAAGATTATAAAAAAAGCAAAATCAAACTTAAAAATAACAAAAACCAATCCAGACTTCCAAAACTTCACATTCCTTGTGGTGCTGCAGCCCAGCTGAGGCTCTGTGGCGCCCTCATGTGGAGGGAGGCCGCCTTGCACTCAGTCTTTTCCTTGTTGTCTGTGCAGACTGTTGGAGGTGAAGGACGATTGTGACGGAGAGCAGCTGGAGGAGCAGCAGCAGTGAGGAACATTCACACTGTGACGGAGAGCTGGAGGAGGAGCAGGAGGAGCAGCAGGAGGACGAGGAGGAGGAGCAGGAGGAGCAGAAGTGATTCACGTTCAGCCATCAGTGTGAGGATCACATCAGCCGGGGCTTCCTGCTTGTATTTCTCATGTAGCCGCCGTGAACAACATGAATCGCTGCTGCAGTGACGCTTCAGGACTTTTCTGAAAATGCACACAAGAGTGACTTTTAAATAAATTTTTGTAGAGGTTTTTTTTGTAAATAGATCAAGAATTGAATAAAAGAAAAAAAGGAAAATTAACATCAATATCTTAAAGTTTGTGAATTTTCATACTAATTACAAAAAAATAACAAATAAATGTCCTATAGATGAATTAATTGCAGAGTGAAATGATAAATCCAGAGTCTAAATCTGTTACCGGTTCACGTTGAAAAAGTAAAATAGGAAATATTGTAGTCCAGCTTCTGGTTTTGGCCCCGTCTACATGTCGATGCTTCAAAAACGATGTCCGTTTCCATGGAAACAGCAGAAACACTGAAAATGATTGGTGTGCTTTTTTTTTTTTTTACATGGTGAATTGGTGTAAATAAACCAAGTCCAGGAGAATCTGGACCGGAGGTCATGACACCAGGGAGGAAACAGTTCTGATTGACTCTACTGAGCATGTGCACAACTACTAGTTACTATGGTCATGGTCACCAGGACCAGGACCAGGACCAGGACCAGGACCAGTTTACGCTACATAGTGTTTTCAAAAAGTCGAGTGTCAGTGGTTCCGAGCTCTCTTGTACAGAGCGACACGAAATGATGCAGAAAAATAAACGTGCACCATGACAAGCAGCTGATGACGACGCCTCCTGGTGGCCATCAGAGGTTTACCAGGCAGGGCCCACCAGGAGCAGAACCTGAGGCGGGTCCAGGATCTGCTGCAGTCCATAGTTTGCAGCCAGCGAGCAGGCTAATGAAGTAGCACTGTGCTATCCAACTTTTCATGACAACATGTTGCTGTTTGGATGGATTTTACGTTCAAAACGCCGCAAAGCAACACAGCAACGTGAAATGTTAGGAAAGCCGTAGTCCAGCAGGGCGGCGCTCTGCAGCCAGACGTCAGCGTTTTCAAACTCCAGCTCTCGGAGGAGAACAGCACTGACATCAAAACAATGAACAGCAGCGCCTTCAGGCTGTCAACAGACGATTCACACCTCCGTGAAGCTGCGTCCTACTCCACGCTAAACTCCCTGGAAATAGTCCCAATGGTTGGAGCTGCGTTAGAGCTGGAAACATTGTGTTGGTGCTGCCTTGCTCAAGAGTTTCCCCAGGGATTAATAAAGTCATTCTGAGCTTTTAAAGATAGAACTAGTTTATTATGAGACGATGACGTCACGCAGACCCCCACATTGTCCACATGGAACAGAAATACTTTGTACTGCTTCCTCTTCTGATACGATACTAACCTCAAGTTGTCTTTTGAGGGAATACATGTATACATTAGTACATTTCACACACACACACACACACACACACACACACACACACACACACACACACACACGTCTCCAACACCTCGAACGTTCCACACTGACCCCTAGTGTCCAGGACTGGAATTACATCTAAAAACACTTCTGACCTTCGACACTGACACTTCACATCCCCCTGGTGTCTGGGAGTGGAATTACACCTTCATGTCACTCTCGTGTTCTGGTGTTCAAGCAGAACTGCAATGAAAATGGATCAATCCAGGTGATCATCTTCTTTCTGATTCATCGTTTCAGTTCAAATATTTGCTTCATTCTTGTGTTGAAAGTTTCTGATGAAATAAAAAGAAATTTAAGGAGAAAATCTAAGAAACTAAGTAGTTGATTTTACCTCTGTGGGTTTTTAATTCTCATGTGAGGGAATAATAGACGACACACTCTATATTTAAGTTTTTTATTCATATTTGATGTTTTTAAGGAGGGACTCACCGATACCAGGATCAGGTCCGATACTTCACAGAGTACTCATACTCATTACAGATCCTCAATACAACCCAGCGAGTATTGTGTCATGTCAAGCGACGTCAACGCAGAGGTTGTGTGGAGGTAGTTTAGGCCAGTACATAGTCTTTGCATATCATTTGCATATGGAGTATGAACTTGGCTTTATAGTGTTTAGTAAGTACTCATATCGGTACTCGGTATCAGTACTTGTACTTTAAAAGTGATATCGGTGCATAACTTTCTTTAGGTCACTTTGATTGTTTTATTGAAGATTCTGATTTTCCAAAATGAGAATATTTACATTTAAAATTCAGCATTCATAGAATGAAGGTGCCGGGTGGCGCCGCACGCCGCCGCCACCCGGCACCCGGCAGTTTTCCGTCTCACTGGACTTTGACCAGCAGTAACTTCTGGACCCAGGAAACGAAGCCCTGCTTCCTGCCCCGGCTCATGGCGGTGGCGTTGGCCGTCTTCCTGTCGTCCATCCTGCGTTGGCGCTCCGTCTCCCGCTCCTGCTGCTGCTCCAGGCGGCGTTGGCGGGCTCCCCGCTCGGCGCGCTCCGCCTCACGGCGCAGGCTGAAGTGCACCATCTGCATGTGGAGCATGGGCACGATGAGGTTGTAGTTGTCCACCAGCTTGTTGAGATTTGCCACGTCCTCCTGGACGGAGGCGCAGAGCAGCTCCCACTGGGCGAGCTCGTCGGAGGAGGGGGGGTCGGCGAGCCGGGCCCGCCCCTCCAGCAGGCGGTGCCGCAGGTGGGCGGCGGCCTCCCGGATGTCGCGCTGCGTGACGACCCAGGGCGGCTGGTAGCCATTGTCGATGAGGATGCGGTTGAGGTTGTGGGTCATGGGGTCGGCGAACGGGTTGTGCTGGAACTTGTTGAGCGGCTTCCCGGCGCCGCTCAAGTTCCGGAAGTCGCCGCGGGCCATGGACTCCTGGATCAGGTCCTCCACCAGCCGCTCCACCGCCTGCGTGATCTTGATCTTGCGGCTGCGCTGGCGCATGTCGCGCTCCACCAGCGCCCCCTCCGCCGCACCCGCCCTCTCGTGCTCGCGCTGTCGGTAGCTCAGCACTTGCTCGGCCGCCCGGTCCACGCGGACCTGCCGGTACTGGCGCTCGCGCTGGCTGGGCGTGCCTGAGCCCACGCCGTCGAAGCTGAGGTACTGCCTGTGCTGCACCGAGGCGCCCCGGGCCTTGTCCTCATCTTCCTCGTCCGCCCCCGCGTCGGCGGGCCGCCGCCTGCACTGGTGGGCCAGCACGGCGCGGTACGCCTCCTCCACCCGGGCGAACAGCGCCGCGTCGGCGGTGGTGGCTCCGGAGTCGGGGTGGTAGAGCTTTGCCAGGTGCAGGTAGGCCTCCCTCACCTGCGCCGGGCTGCTGGCGCCCTCCAGAGGGAGCCGGAGGAGCCGGTAGCTCTCCTGCAGGCCGCGGCTGATCGGAGCTTCAGAGCCAAGCCACCGCAGCGCCGCCACATGGCGTCCGCTCAACACCAGCAGGAAACGGCCCGGTCGGAAGCCACAGCGCGGCAGCAGCAGGTGGAAGGAGACACTCATCCCTGGAGGAGCCCTGAAGAACCAAGACAGACAAGAGAGAAGTTCTGAGACTCTCCATCCATCTCCACTCCTCAGTCCGTCATTTTCACTTCCACAGTGGAAACCAGTAGATCAGACAAACCCAAAGTCTTTCACGGTAATTTAACACTGATCAGGAAGTAAACGAGAACAAAACCTGGACAAACAACTTCGCTGAGCACTCTGGTAACCGTCTAAGTCCTCAAATACAGAAACATCTCAGCGGAAGCTTCCATTGGCCGCCATCTTGGATGAGGACAATGCAGTACAGAGGTTTCTCACCGTGGTCCTGGAGGGTCTCTTACCCTAGTCCTGGAGGGTTTTTGACCCTGGTCCTGAAGACCAGGGTCAAAATAAAATAATCAAGTGTGAGTGCATTGAAGATTCACACTCGAATCAGTCCAGACACTCTCTAAATGTGGCTTTTGTGGTAAAATAATAATAATACTGTCAGCTAATCAGATTACAGATAAGAACATTGTTGTATTGTTGTTGTTATGATTGTTGTGCTGATTATTAATGTTATCATTTGTCTTCATTCACTTTCTTCTCTTTTATCATTATTATTAGTACCATCAGAATTGTTTCATTGTCTTTCACCTTTCAAAAATGTTTAAAATAAAGACGCACCACACCAAACACTACAAGACATTTAGAAGAACAACTTGTGGACGAAGCCTCAGTAAAAACTGCCGGGATTCGAACCCACAACCAAGGATCTGCGTGTGTGTGAGTGCTACTGTTTATCTGAGTATAAACACGTGTAATTTCCACGTGCAGCACAGACCTGAGCAGAGTTCATCCACGGAGTCAGTGAAGCTGCACGAGGAGGAGAAACAGGAGGAGGAGAAACAGGAGGAGGTGCAGCAGGAGCAGGGGCAGGAGCAGTATGAGGTGGAGGTGGAGGTGGAGGTGAGAGAGCAGGAGGTGACCTCCTCCGGTCTCAGTTTGTTGTTGTTCTACCGGAAGCTTCTTCTTCTGTCAGCGACCCTCGACAGCTGAAGACCGTCTCCGCCCCTAGCGGCAGCTTGTAGAACTGCACCCAGAAATCTTTAATTCATCCCTCCATCAATCTGACAGTTTAAAATCAAATATTTATTATTGATCAATAAAAAAAAAGACAGAATTCATCGGTGTAACAACTTTATTGAAAAATTCATGGTAGAAAACATTTTGATTGAAGCACCAAGTAAAAATGTTTTAATGAAAAACCTGAAAACCAAGTGAAAGTTGTGGTTTGATCTCCCTACGACATTCCTGCGAGTCGTTGTACAGTTTCTAGGTGGCACTAGAGGGCACGTTTTGACATTCCTGCATTAAGTTTGACATTTTATTCCATTTTTCGCCAATCTTGATGAGCGTGACAAATTTGTTGAGTTCCTGAGCGTGTTTAGGGGTTTCGTCTACAGAATAATAAGAAACTAAGAACTATATACAATACAGTCTTCGCCTCCAGGCAAGGCGTCTTTCTCATGCCTCTTTCTCAGGCTTGGTCCCTAAAGATTCACTGTTTTCTTTCCCTTCACGTCATTTAATCAGAATGAAAACATGTGAAGGAAACAGATACCGGCCCTGCTCTTTGACTCGTTACACCAGCGAGTGTGGTTGATTTAATTCCTATGAAATGACAAATGTGATTCAATGTGAGTGTGACATAAATGAGGAAACATTAAAAATGTCCCCGGAAACATTTGTTGATGTATAAGAAGGTTACTCCGTGCCGCGCAGGTCATCGATGAGGTATTTCTCATGTTTCTGGAGGATCTCATAGAAGATGTCTTTGGCCCCTCGTCCAGCCATCAGCGGGCCTGAGAAGAGCGCCCTCATCTGGGCCTGGCGGGGGCAGAGCAACCGGATCGTGTCGTAACGCTCCTGTTGGATAACATCTCGGAAGAGGAGCTCGTCCAGGATGGGCTCCAAGTTGGTCACCCTGTTGATCAGCTCCAGCTGGTTCTTGTCCAGAAAGTGATGATCTGAAGGAAGAGGAGCAAGAACGCAAGACCTGAGCAGGTGAAGCTTCAGAAGATCCATCAAACCTGCAGGAAAACCTTCTTGAGGAGACCTCAGAGAACTTTAAACTCTCAGGACTTGGAACTTTAAGGTCCGACGAGGACGACAACAACTGACCTTGAGCAGACCCAGCGGCTGAGGAGGTTCCAGCAGAGCCAGAAGCTGAGGAGATCTCAGAGGCCTCTTTATCTGCAGACGAGAGCAGGACACGGGATTAGAGCTGTGTTTTTGTTATTATAACAATAATACAATTTGTATTGTTTATAAACATTTAAGAAAAAATAACTATAATAATAATTACTATTATTATATTCCATCCACTCTAAGCTCCGCCTCCTTCTAACTTTGACTTATTAGTAACATTGTTTAGTTTATAAGCATCAATAGAATCTAAAATAATTCTGTTATGTGTTTTCACTCTTAGCTCCTCCCCTTCTAACTTTCTCCTATTTCATTGCAATTTTTAGTTTTATTCAGATTTTTCGTTGACTTTCTGTAAAAACAAACAAAATGACATTAAAAGAGAAACGTGGATGTTTCAGTCTCAGCAGGTTTTTCTATTCAAATTTGGAGTTAAAGTAGATAAAATGCGCCCAAACAGAAGTTTTCCGAACGTAAAAGTAAATCATGAAACCAACAAGACGCCGTCTGGGTGTTTTTGAATCGTATTGACTCCTTAAAAGACTCATAATAAACAGAGACGTTGTTTCTAAAAGCGTTAGTTTTTAGAGTTTAGAATGTCGGACGGGCCCTGAACGTCTCACCGAGGCTCCGCGCCTCCTCGTTGCAGCCCATGCTCGTGAGGATTTCCACGGCCACGCGCACCGCCTCTTGCTCGGTGAACGTGCTGACCATCACCTCGGTGACCTCCACGGGGCTCTTCCCATCCACGCGGGACCGCGGGATCTTTGGCCCAGTCGGGCGTCCCCGCAGCCGACTGCAGAACTTCCGGAAGTCATACTCCTTCAGGTCCTCCAGCGCGTCCTCAAGGGCCACGGCCAGGGTCCGGAGACACGACATCCTTCACCTCCTCACGTCCTCACGTCCTCACCCTCTCACCTCCTCACCCCCTGTCCTCCTCACCCTCTCACCACGACTCCTCGAGACCCGAAGCCCTGAACCGTCCCTCAGTCAGGAAACACTGACGCAGGGTTGCCAGATCTGACAGTTCCATAAAAAGTATCAATACTCATGAAAAAGTATAAAAAAGTACTGCCGCACATAGAAACGTGTGAATAGTCATTAGAAAGTATTGATCCACATGTAAAAGTGTTGACACTCATATAAAAGTAATGATACTCCTAGGAAAGTATCGATACTTATTGAAAAAGTATTGATGCACACAAAGTATCAATACTCGTCAAAAAGCATTGATACCCATAGAAAAGTATCTATACCGATGGGAAAGGTATTAAAATGTACTGATACTCATAGGAAAGTATCAATACTCATAGAAAAGTATTGATACCCCTTAAAAATTATTGATGCACATACAAAAGTATCCATACTCATCAAAAAGTATTGATACCCATAGAAAAGTATCAATACCGATGGAAAGGTATTAAAATATACTGATTCTCATAGGAAAGTATCAATACTCATAGAAAACTATCAATATTCATCAAAAGGATCGATACTCAAGAAAAAAGTATTGATGTGCATTAATAAACTATTAATGCACATATAAAGGTAATACTCCTAGAAAAGTACCGATACTTATTGAAAAGTATTAAACAGTATTGATATTCCTGATTATTGTCAATGTTGAGAGAGTACTAATAAAAACTTAGAAAATGTGATTAAATCCTTCATTTCTTTGTGTTTTTATTTTTACATGAAGTCTTTCCTTCTCCTCTTGTTGCTTCTTTCTCTCACCAGATCTGGCAACACAACTGGCAACCAAGATGGCGGTGCTGTTGGGTTTAAACTTCCTGTAAACTCTCCGCCGCACGAGGCCTCTGCAGTACCTCACTAGATTATGTGTGGATCAACATTTCAATCTCATTTTCATGACTGAATCCAGACAAAAGGCTGAGAGAAACTCAAAGGTTTGATGTGGACGGAATCGCTTGTTGCTTCACCTGCAAGTTTGCTAAGTTTGATTTGAGCAGAGAAAGAAGTACTTTGTGTAGAAACATGGAAAACACACAAAACTACCAGGAACTACTAACATCCTGTCCTCTGTCCGTTTTGCTTCTAAAGTCACCTTTTGGTGGAATCTGGAGCCTCCTCAAGCTCAGGTCCTCTACCAGAGTGTGAGGTCCTCTACCAGAGTCTGAAGTTCCCTACCAGAGTTTGAGGTCTGAGTCTGAGGTCTGCTTCCAGAGTCTGAGGGCTTCTACCAGAGTCTGAGGTCTGAGTCTGAGGTCCTCTACCAGAGTCTGAGGTTCCCTACCAGAGTTTGAGGTCTGAATCTGAGGTTCTCTACCAGAGTCTGAGGTCCGCTTCCAGAGTGTGAGATCCTCTACCACAGTCTGAGGTCCGCTTCCAGAGTCTGAAGTTCCCTACCAGAGTCTGAGGGCCTCTACCAGAGTCTGAGGTTCCCAACCAGAGTCTGAGGTCCTCTACCAGAGTCTGAGATCCTCTTCCAGAGTCTGAGGTCCTCTTATAGAGTCTGAAGTTTCTACTCAGTATCTAATTTGCACATTAAAGCAGTTGAACGTTAATCTGTTGGATTAAACTGTTTGATCTCTTTAATAATCTGATTACTCCAGATTACAGACCATAGTTGGATTTTAATGTGAATAAATGTGACGACAACATTCCCACTGTGATGCTTTGATCACGATCAAACAATAAAAAGACGTTCAATGTGAAGGAAGATGCTTTACTTCAGTTTCTACAGTTTATTTACACAGAAATAAGCTCACATCAGTAAAACTTTCCCAGGTGGAGTAGTTCTGAGTAACAGAGGTAGACATGAGTTTACTGTAGAAAAATACGACAGAGGAACAGAACTTTACAAAGTGCTCATATAAACATTATGTACAATAATCCCTGATAGAAAACGTGTCGTTCAATGAAGTGAGAGAGATTACTCAGATTATTCAGGCCACGGTAATCCAGTTACCTGCAGTAACTTCCTCTCAAAGGAAACAAGCTTTGATCCGATTCGGAGTCGGACTCGTTAAAATGACTCGACTCGTCCGTCTCGTCGAATCAACTGAACCGTTTCAGTAGAACAGGAAGTAGAAGACGTGTAGAATCTTTAAAAACCCGCGCTGCTACTGCGACGTCCACGTCTGGCCGCGGCGCTCCACCCCCGCCGCCGCCGCCACGGCGCCGTGAGGCCACGCCTCCGCGCCCGCCGGCAGGACGTTGAGGCTGCTCAGGACCTCCTGGGCCGTCTTTCCCAGCATGCCCTGCATGTCGCAGACGAAGCGGTAGACGTAGCGCTTGCCCGCCGTCTTGTGGATGATGTTCTTGTGGTAGTAGTAGCGCAGGCCGCGGCTCAGCTTCTCGTAGTTCATCTTGGGCTTGTTCTTGCACTGACCCCAACGTTTGGCCACCTGAGGGTCAGAAGCACCGGCCGCCAAGCGTCAGTCACACTGGAAAATGAATTTCTGCTGACGTGCAGGATACCCGCTTGACGTTGGTACGAGTCTCGCTTCTCACCTCCGTGGGGTCGGACATCTTGAACTCCCAGCCGTCGCCCGTCCAGCAGATGAAGGTCCGACAGGCCGAGTCCAGAAGAAGCTCCAGGAGGAACTGCCAGAGCTGGATGGGACCAGAACCTGGACCGGATTACCGGGTCAGACGGAGCAAGAGTGTGTGGGTGTGTGTGTGTGTGTGTGTGTGTGTGTGTGTGTGTGTGTGTGTGTGTGTGTGTGTGTCCTCACCTGGATAGGCCGACATGCCGCCCCCCTCCCTCTCAGGCCTCGGTAAGGACGTGTTCTTCCGTTTGGCCACACGGGGGCAGTACTGCTCCGAGGCCTGAGGCTGCCTGGGGTTTGGAGGGCAGGAGGCCAGCTGTGGGGGCGGGGCCGAGAAGCCGGAGGACGGGTACTCATGCCAGAAGGAGGAAGAGGAGGAGGAGGAGGAAGAGGAGGAGTAGATCTGATCCGTCTCACCTGCAGCAGAAACAAGATTTCCCGTCACCACGTTTCAAAGTGACAACGAGTCGCTGAAAACACAACGCTTTGAGAACGCCCCGTCGCCGTGGAGACGGCAGGAACTCTGCTCCGGGTCAGGGACCCCGCCGCCGTAGTAACTAGTAGTTCTGCACATGCTCAGTGGAGACAGGAGGGTTGGCGTCTCACCTGGCAGTGTGTGTGGCGTGTTTGAGGCGAGGAAGGGGCTGAGGCTGCCGTCCACGGCCGGGCTGAAGGCTGCGGTCTGGGGCAGCAGGCTCTGGTACGAGTGGGGGGGGTCCTGGTACCCGGTCTGTGAGGGATCTGAGCGACAAAAAACACAAACTCATGGACTGATGTTGGTTCTTTGTGATGTTTGTCTCGTTTACACGACAACGTAAACGAGCGTATCCACAAAACCTTACACAACACCGGTGTTCTGATCCACTGCAGTTATTTGTATCCTGGGTCCCGAGGGGGAAAGATTTTTTCATGGCCGTATTCCCCCGTTACTACCTCCCCCATGGTACGTAGTTCTTCTGCTCATGCTCCAGTAAACAAACATGGCCGACCCGTAGTGGTTTGACTAGTATTCTAGTTTAATCGTCCACATCTGGAGTTTAATATTTGCATCCGATTCCTCATCAGTTCACTAGAACGTCGGGTTCTCTTCATTATGTTCAAGTTGATAGTGTCTAGTTATCTGCACATATCTAAGCGGCAGCGCCATCCCGTGGCCAGGCAGACAAACTACAGGGTTGTCAGTGTGTCTGCTGCTGCAGTGTAAACACAACGCTGTTCTTTTTTTAAATGGATTAGATGTTGTCACGTGAAGCGTCGTCGGGTGAACGGCGCCTGAGTGTGAAGTGAAAGTGTGAATCTGTGGAGATAAAGGAGAGCAGACGCACCGTGAGGGAAGGAGCTCCACCAGCTGAACTCCTGGTACGAGTCCAGGTTGAAGAGGACGCCGTCACTGGAGCTCACTGAGGAAAGAGGCGAAGAAACTGACTGAAGCTCGTCACACACCAACAAAGCTGCGGGGTGTTTGTGTCTCTTACACACTCAGCAGCTTGTTTGTTTGTTTGTTTGTTTGTGTGTTTGTTTGTTTGTTAGTTACCTTGGTTGATGTCGAAGAGATGCGAAGCTTTGCTCGGCTCAGCGAAGTCGCTTTCTGCCACAAAGTGCTGCTGGCCGGGGGCGTTACTGTCTAACAGAAAAGACAGGTCTTCACCAGGGAAGTCTGGAGGGCCGACATGTACAGACACACCGAGTCAGGGCGGGAAAACAAACTACCAGCAGCTAGCGCCGGGAAAACAAACTACCAGCAGCTAGCGCCGGGCAAACAAACTACCAGCAGCTAGCGCCGGGCAAACAAAATACCAGCAGCGAGCACCGGGAAAACAAACTACCAGCAGCTAGCACCGGGAAAACAAACTACCAGCAGCTAGCACCAGGAAAACAAACTACCAGCAGCGAGCACCGGGAAAACAAACTACCAGCAGCTAGCGCCGGGAAAACAAACTACCAGCAGCAAGCATAGGGAAAACAAACTACCAGCAGCTAGCACTGGGTAAACAAACTACCAGCAGCTAGCACTGGGCAAACAAACTACTAGCAGTGAGCACCGGGAAAACAAACTACCAGCAGCAAGCGCCGGGAAGACTAACTAGCAAACTACCAGCAGCTAGCGCCGGGCAAACAAACTTACAAACTACCAGCAGCGTCATGGCTGCCGTCACAACATCCAAACCAGCAGGAAGAAAACAGAACCCTCTTCAAACCTCCTGTGGAAACTCTGGTTTTGTCTCTGTCCACGCCGGGTTTGTCTCTTTGTCACATTAATCTTCCTGCTGTCGTCACATTTCATGACTCAATGACTCAGTACTCCCCCCCTGTGGTCCCAGGTGGTATTACAACAGCTGAGTTTTGATGAAAAGAAACACAAACTGCTGTTTCCTCACATCCTGTAGATTCAGAATACACTTTAATGTTAGAAACTGAAGTTTATTCTTAAGGTTCAAGAGTTTTAGCTCTGATTTCATTGTTCTCGGCGACACTAAATCCCAAAAAACACAGACAAAGTGTTTTTAGTCCTGATTGTCTGAGGAGGAAATGAGGGAGGAGTCTGAACCGTTCAGGGGATTTTATGGTGACGACGGACGTCAGGAAGAGACATTTGTTTGTCAGGTCAGTCTGGAGGACGGAGGAAACCAGGAGGAAGAGGAGGAGGAGGGAGGAAGAGTGATGGAGGGAGGAGGAGGAAGTCTGGAGGACAGGATTAGGGCGTTTTGCAGCAGCAGCAGCAGCAGCATCAGCATGGAGTGACTCTTTCACCCCGCCAGGTGTCAACCGACGGCGGCGGGACCCCGTCACTCTGACGCAGACCCCCGGTTCGAACCCCCCCGGTGTCATGGCCGGACGGCGGGAGGAAACAGACGGACGGTCGGACTCACCATGAGGCCCGAAGTCGAAGCCGGCCGGCACTTCCTGCGTCCTGAAGTCCTCGCCGTAGAATCCCGGCTGACACGTCTCCATCTGAAGTTCACACGTTCATTTTAACACCTTCACACACCTGATGGACGCCGGCGTGCAAAACACTTCACCACAGGACACACAGCAAAAACACGACGTGCAAAAACATTCCCAGACCAAATCCTTCCTCGTTTAAAGTCATTAGAGGGAACAAATCAAGACAGAGACTCACGATATCTCAACATTTTAAAGTATTTAAAGAAAAATAATCAAACTATTAAGCTGATATAAACGTAACATATTTACATTTATATGTAGGAAAACGAGATTTATCTCTTTAAACAATAATCATGACCTCGAATATTGGAAAGGTTTGACTTAGAAAAATGAAATAAAAAATCATTCTCAAGTTCACAATGTTAAACTTTATATGTCTACATTAGAATGTGACACATTCGTTTAATGAAATGTCAGAAAATAAAAGGAAAGTACTTAAAACTGTATCATGGGGATGTGAAATAAAGAAAAAAATATATACATACAACACAAAAAACAACAATCCCAAAACAAAACAAAAAACGTTTTAAAATCACACAAAACTGTTTGACAGTGCTTTTTTAAAAACGTTTTTAAATCGAAGAACAATTCAGAATTTAATCGGTTTATCAGCAGAGAAAAGAAAATCTGATTACCTCTTTATGACGAGTTCAACCAACAGCAACCGTAGAGATGTGAACACATGAATCTATGGAGGCACAGGACAGTAAAATATGACAGACGTACAGTAAAAACAGGCAGAAAACACCCGTAAATATGAGATTATACTCAAAAATCTGAAAATATTAAACGCAGTGTGATTATGGGAGTAAAATAAGGAGTTATCTCTGTTTCATTTCAAAATGATCAAATATCTGAAAGTGGATATTTTGGTTCAAACATAATATTGATCAAAGTTAATCATGTTGCCGTGGATCTATAAGGTCGATCTTTGAATAGTTTTTACCTTCGTTCGTATAAGAATCTTGTGTTTTTTCATAAAAAGATTGAAGAAATGATTGAAACATGAAGAGTTAATTTATTCCTCTGACTAAACCTGAAGCTGTAAATATAATGTTATACAACAATTATTGTCTTTATTTCATCATTTAATGTTTTTACTTTTTGATCTCAACATTTAAACTTCAATCATCATGAAAGTAAAAATAAAATGTTTTTACTGCAGCTGCTCGTTGTTTAAGGTTTGGAATGTCCGACATCCCGTCACGTCCTGGTGAATGAATGAATGAATTAACTCATTTAAACATTATTTTACAACATGTTTTACTTAATTTTAAATCTCATTTTAATCAGAATTGTCTTCGTTTTCATTTTAAATCTTTTAATTCTCCTTTTCCTTCATTTTTCCATTTCAAGGTGTTTTAAAGTCTCATTGTGGGAAAAACAAACAGGAAAGAGTTGAAATCCTTTTGAGTTCACAAAATAAAGTCTCACCAGATCCTCCAACGAGAAAAAAAACTTTTTCAGCTCGTTTTATCTTTTATTATCAATATTTTGAAAAGAGTCTAACTAATAACTATTCGCGGTCGTGAACGTCAGGAGACAGTTTTGGCTCATTGATTTGAACTCGACATTGATTTTTGACCGATAATCACATTAAAGTCATTTAAAGTTGAGTTTCGGAAGTAGAAATTAAAGTTTTTGACGTTTAAAACGAGTTAAAAAGAGGAAACTGACCTTCGTGGTGGATCCAGCAGCAGCTTCTCCTCCAGACTGACCGACTGCGCGGCCCCGCGGGCCTTTATCAGCCCAGAGGAGGGGCGGGGCGCGTGCACGAGGCGAGTCGTGACCAAGGACAGTTTAACACCCCCCCCCCCCCCCCCCCCCCCACACACACACACACACCAAACCATCCTCCATTCATTCATCCATTCATCCATAGAAGATAAATAATAAGTTAATAACGTTAAAATGAGAAACATTTAAGTAACAAGAAGATAAAAACTGAGATGAAACTTTAGAAAGTTTTGCTAAAATCAACTGAATGAAATTGAGATTTATTTCTTTAAACCATCAAACATCTGCTGGATCAAATAAAAATGACACAAAATCTTGGAAAGTTTTCATGACAAAGTTTAAAATTAAATAAAACAGTTTTTAAAGTCTTATAAAGAAAATATTTAAAGTCCAACAAAACGGGGAAACTTTAAAATCACATATTTATTCAATCAAATACCTGAAAACACATCAGTTGTTATGGTGACGTCAACATAATAAATATTCATTTGTTTGTAAGTCAATACGTCACGTTGTTTTTCATAAATAAACAGATTTATTTTCTAACATGTATTTTAGTTGATATGATGTCAGTATATTTTAATAAGTATTAGGAAGTAAACTGGTCATATTTGTGTATTTATTGTTTTTTAATCTGCATATATTGATGAATATGTTGCCAATAATTGTTCATTTATACGTAAGATATTGGTCAAATATTTGTGCATATATTGTATATATATATCTTTAAGTGTATTTATAAAACACAATGTAGTACTTAATCTGAATATAATAGTAAATAAATTGGTGTTATGTTATTTACAAGTATAGAGAGATAGGAAAAAAATAGGAAAAAATATGAATAAATAAGTATGTAAAACAATCACAGTGAAAACGTGTGTGTGTGTGTGTGTGTGTGTGTGTGTGTGTGTGTGTGTGTGTGTGTGTGTGTGTGTGTGTGTGTGTCAGAGGTCAGTCTTTTGAAATCAGAGCTGTTTTGCTTCATCGGCTTTTAATGAGGAGGAAGAAGAAAAAAAAATGAGTCAGAAATCTCAGTATCTTTAGAAACCATTCACTAAACAATGGCCCGTAAAACACACACACACACACACACACACACACACACACACACACACACACACACACACACACACAAAGTTGAGGCCGAAAAAAGTCTCAATCACAGTGCGAGTGGCTGCAGCAGATAAGACTGAGTCAAGAGTCCTGTGTAAACAAACAGCTACACACACACACACACACACACACACCCACACACACACACACACACACACACACACACACACGCACACACACACACACAGAGTCGACATTTCATAACACTAGTCCACAGAATGTTTTTTTGTTTTTCAAACATTTAGACCCGAGGCAGCATGGCGGGGCAGTTAGCGTGTCAATCAACAATCCACAGGATCAATAATCTGTGGGATCAATAATCTACAGGATCTTTAATCTATGGGATCAATAACACACAGGATCAACAACCTACCGGATTTTTAATATACAGTATCAATATTCTATGGGATCAATAATCTATGGGATCAATAATCTATGGGATCAATAATCTACAGGATCTTTAATGTACAGTATCAATCCACAGGATCTATAATCTACGGGATTGGTAATCTACAAAATCAATAATCAACAGTATTATAACCGGTATAAACAATGTTAGTTTCCATGGTAACGGCAGAAACACTGAAAACAATGTAGTTTTCCCGTTGGGCCACTAGGGGGTGTTGTTGTGAATCAGCAGCAGCGTTTTCAAAAGGATGTGTATAAAGTCAGAACCAAACGCAACTAAAGTTTTACTTTAGAAGCAGGCGGAGCGGAGCCATAGACCTATAAAACTAGAGTTATATATAGTGGTTTATGTGTTTAGTCTACTTCAAAATGTCTATGTGGTCTGTCTTCTTCTGGGTTTTTGTTGTGTTTGGTGAGTCACAGCGCCCCCTACAGGCCTGGCATTTGCAGTTTACAAAAAGTAAAGAAAAAGCCACACTGAAGCACTGAAACTCTCCACTTTAAAATAAAGGATTTCAAAATAAAGTACCCACAGGGGAGCAATATGGTGAAAAAAAATGACCCAGAATATTACGCTAGTTTGAAGGGAGAGTGGGATATTCTGAATAAGTTTTTGAGAGAACTATGTTCAGAGTACTTTAGTCAAAAAGGTTTTACCACTTTGAAGTGGAATTAAGTTTATAATTCACATATAAATGTAAATGTTTTGTGACATTCAGGTCAAACCTCTCATACTGCTTTAAGGTAAACTGAAATTTAATACACAAAGAAGTTACATTGGAGCCTCAGAGTATTTATGTTTAAGATATATTTATTTATTTATTTTTATTATTGTATTTGCACTTTTTTAGGACTTATTTTCAACCCAACCAGCCAAAGACACTTTGAAGTAGAATTGGGTTCTTCTGATTGGTTTTACTGAATACTGTTTATGTTGTAGTTTTTATAATTTATATGTTGGTCAAACTGATTCACTGGGTTTCATTTTTAATTTAATTTACTTTGCCACAAAATCGAGGTGAAGTAGTTTAAATTAACATAAATAAGAGAAACAAGACTGCAGAGTGTAACTGGGTTTTTGTTGTTCTGACTGAATAAAGTTTAAATAAGTTCTGAAGTCGTTCTGAGAAGAATTCTGATTCAATAAGTGAGTTTTACAATAATTTCTAGGTAAACAAAGCTTCTGCCAATAGTGCTTTTAGCTTCAGACATCTTAGTTGCTCCACAAATACACTATTGAGTATATTTGCAATAGTAATGTGAGTATCGGATCAGGAAAGTATCGAGATCGGCCGATACTCAATTCTGAAAAATCGGATCAGTATCGGGGGCAAATAAGTGTGATCGGGACGTCCCTAATTTATTGGCATTAAATATTCCAGGGAAGAGTCTGGTGCTAGCTGCTGGTAGTTTGGTAGTTTGGTTGTTTGATGCAAGCTGCTGGTAGTTTGGGAGTTTGGTTGTTTGGCTCTAGCTGCTGGTAGTTTGGTAGTTTGGCACTATCTGCAAGTAGTTTTGTAATTTGGTAGTTTGGCGTTAGCTGCTGTTAGTTTGGTAGTTTGGCACTATCTGCAAGTAGTTTGGTAATTTGGTAGTTTGGTTGTTTGGCGTTAGCTGCTGGTAGTTTCGTCGTTTGGTTGTTTGGCGCTAGCTGCTGGTAGCTTGGTCGTTTGGTAGTTTGGTATATTTGGTTGTTTGACGCCAGCTGCTGGTAGCTTGGTCGTTTGGTAGTTTGGTATATTTGGTTGTTTGACGCCAGCTGCTGGTAGCTTCGTCGTTTGGTATATTTGGTTGTTTGGCGCTAGCTGCTGGTAGTTTGGTTGTTTGGCGCTAGCTGCCGGTAGCTTGGTCGTTTGGTAGTTTGTTATATTTGGTTGTTTGGCGCTATCTGCCGGTAGCTTGGTCGTTTGGTAGTTTGTTATATTTGGTTGTTTGGCGCTAGCTGCCGGTAGCTTGGTCGTTTGGTAGTTTGTTATATTTGGTTGTTTGGCGCTAGCTGCCGGTAGCTTGGTCGTTTGGTAGTTTGTTATATTTGGTTGTTTGGCGCTAGCTGCCGGTAGCTTGGTCGTTTGGTAGTTTGGTATATTTGGTTGTTTGGCGCTAGCTGCTGGTAGTTTGGTTGTTTGGCGCTAGCTGCTGGTAGCTTGGTCACCAGCTGCTGGTAACTTGGTCGATTGGTATATTTGGTTGTTTGACGCCAGTTGCCGGTAGTTTGGTCATTTGGTAGTTTGGTATAATACAATAAACAATACAAAAACACACTAATGTGAGGAAACACTGACGTCCAGTGACGCGTCAATAGATACAAAATATGAACAAAACAACAGTTAATCACTAAAACCTTCTAATTAAATGAAAAAGATTCAAACTAAGATAAATATTCAACTGAATTGTAAATACTACAATGAAGTTTTAAAATAAGTTCAGGTTGCATTTTTCCCACTTTAGAAGTGGAAACTTTCCCACTTCCAAGTTACCAATAATTAATGGTTTTGAGTTTCTAACACTGAAACCAGATAAAGTTTCTTCATTATAAAGACGAAAACTTTCACATGTAGTATCTTTCTCAATTGGGAGTGGAGAACACACACACACACACACACACACACACACACACACACACACACACACACACACACACACACACACACACACACACACACACACACACACACACACACACACACACACGGAGTCGTGATTCGAAGCTCTGCACGAGGACACGAGCAGTTTTGATTGACAGGTGTGACCCGTGCAGGGGGGAGGGGCCGGAACTTCCACGGTGTGCACGTGAGTCTCGGGGCCATCACACACGCACGCGCACAGGGATGCGAGGCTTTCCTGATGACGTCGACAAGTTCAAACTGCGAATAAAAATTTTCAAATAATAGAAAATCTAAATCTCAAAAATAAATTAGATCGTTTAGTAATGTTTTATTTAAAAATACTTCAGTAAGGGTAAAGAATACTCCTTAAAATTAAACTAACTTCTTTTTTGTTTTAGGATTTACCCCGGAATTAATAAAGTGATTCAGTTAAAACAATAAACAAACAGTAAAGTTGCAAAGCTATTTTTCTGAAAAAAGAACTTTTAAAACACGTTTCAGTACTTTGTTGAGTAACAATTTTTTGTTGAGTAACAAAATGTTGAAAAAATACTCAAGTAACAGTACAGGCAGTCCAAAATATTAATTCCTTTTTTGTCTCTATTGAAGTACTCTGTCAAAAAGTAACCAAACGTATTGGAGTTTGGAATATATATATATATTAACACGGATTAATACATATATATATATATACATACATATATATATATATATATATATATATATATATATATATATATATATATATATATATATATATATATATATATATATATATATATATATATATATATATATACACACACACACACACACACACACACACACACACACACACACACACACACACACACACACACACACACACACACACACACACACATCGAGAGCTTCTATACATTTGTACTCACAGTTCTCAACAGGTACATTTTTAAAACTTTCCTTTAAATGTTAAATCTTTTAAACAAAAAGATCTCCCTGAGTCAACACTGAGTACTTTTCCAAAAGCTGTAGTACCGTGAGTAATTGTAACGCGTTACTTCTAGTGGTGCTCTGTGATGTTGTTTGGAGCGTTTAAGTCTCAGAGTGACTTCACTTCCCAATTTAGAGAGCGAGAGAGAGAGGGGGGGGCAGAGAGAGAGAGAGAGAGAGAGAGAGAGAGAGAGAGAGAGAGAGAGAGAGAGAGAGAGAGAGAGGTGAAAAAAACTTGCCATCCGGTTTTGGTCTGTGAGAAAAAAAAGCGCAATGGTTTTGCGCCATCGAGCCGATGCGTCGCTGCACCAAGTGAACTGAGGCTTTCGAGGCCAAACTGTCAGAAATCTTCTCCCGGGGACTAAATGTTGGATCCGCACTGATGGACTGCACCATAAAGGTGGGTGTCGGTCCGAGTGCGGGGTTTCACCGCACCGTGCGCGCACCGCAGCCGCCCAGCCGCCCGCCCGCCCGCCCGTGCGTGCGCGCATGCAGTCTCCCCACTCTTTCCTTCTGCGACAAAATTTCCTCTTCCTTCCCGTTCGTGGTTGTATGTCGGCGCTATAATAACACAACTAACCGCTACATCTTTACACTCACGTTAAAACACGAATCGGTGTGCGGCGCCGCGCGCGGAGGCGGATTAACACACTTTAAGAAAAAAAACAAACTAAAATCTTCTTTTAACTGTCGAGCTTCTCCCGCACTAAATCTGCGGAACCGCAAGAAAACAGAAGATGAGGCACAGAAAGTGAGTTTTCCACACACTTCTTTTTTTTCTTTTGCGGATTTTTGAGTTGTTGGGTTTTTATTGCGTGAAGTGCGGGGATGCGTCGGTTGGCAGGTGTCCCTGAATGCGTCACGGAGCGGGAGGACATTTCATATTTCATCTCAATCCCCGCTGCACCTCGATCATCTCAACAAACACAAGCTACACTTTCCGTCTCCACCGTTCAACTTGTAAAAACACATAAAACGAACTTCTTTTCGTGTTTTTATCATTTTTAAAAACGTTTTTAACGTTGCGTAACGGGAACAAAACGGAGTTTTTAACTCGAGGACGCGCAGTAACGCACCGATTCAACCTCTTTGTTTCTACTGACATCTCACCGTTTTACTTTCATCCGTGTGCAGCATTAATTTAACAGGTTTCCGCTTAAATTAACACAGTTTGAGTTAAATTATGAAATAATGAAATAATGAAATAATCGCACGCCTATCCGCGTCCGCGTTGCGCAAAAAGAGCGGCCTGCGGATCGAGGCTTGATTTCAATTCTTTTCTTGTTCAGTTTCTACGTTTATATGAAAGCGAAGTGAATCGGGTTTTTTCTTCATATTTCAGGGCGCTGACTCACAATAAGAGGATATAAACAGACACGAAGCGCAACTTTCCATTTCGAGGCCTTAATTTGATTTTTTCTTTTTTTTTTTTCACGCCGTGTCTTTCCCAGTTTTTGTTGATCCTTCTGCCTCCTCCTTGTGGATTATCTTCAACGTTTTGTGTTGCTTATGTTTGTCCTGTTTTAATCCTGCGGCCTGTTAGTGAAATAATCTTTCGGATTATCTTGAGTTTGAGGTTCTGATCGAACTAACGGTTGTTCTGCTTCAGTGGCGTTAAAGTCATTATCGTCGCCCGGCGGACTCCCCAGAGCGGCTCTCTCTGGCTTTGCGTTGTTTTAAAAGTTAGAACCACTTTGAACTCTGTATTTTTCGTGGTAATTAATGTGACGCTAAAACACGAATGTTTGCGTTTCTTCCGGGGTTTAAAATGAACGCAAACTTTAACATAAACGTAAATTATGAGGCTTCTAGGGTTCAATAATTTAATCTTTAATCTGATACTTGTACATTGGATTACAGTTGATTGGTGAACCGAGAGAAGGACCATTTTGTTTAGTGTGTCACGTCTTCAGAAATCTGAGATCACATTATGTCATTTGGATTGTTGCTGCATGTGAGTTGTTATTCTCCAGATTAGTAATCTGCAGGTTGGTTGTAGCGATGAAGGCCCCTGCGGAGTGTTCCTCCTGTTTGAATTCTCCTCTGCGTCTGTTCTGAACCACATGATTACCGTCCTGCGCTGCGCGGCTGTGGATTATTGTGTTTGAGGTTATTTTAGGAGTAATTTATAGCTGCAAACGGGAGCACTTGTCAGGTGTCGTTATCTGAACTCTGCAGGCTTCCTGTCACAAACCTCAGACTTTCCGCACACGTTTCCTGCCCTCTGGACCAGAAAAAAAAAAAACTCTCACAAACTCAGCAAAGCTTCGTTAGAAAGCGATAAATGTTAGTTTAACCCGGGGCCGAGGAGGGAGGGAGGGAGGGAGGGAGGGAGGCCGGCCTGCGCGCTCGGGCAGCTGTGCTCGTGCTCCGGGCTCCGTGCTCCTGGCCTGCACGCACCGAGCACCAGGCCCCGGACTGTGCGCTACGAGCTCCAGGCAGTGCGCTCCGGCCTCGGGGCTTCATGCTTTGGGTCTGTGAGCACCGTGCACCAGGGTCCGAGCACCGTGCACCAGGCCCCGGGCCCGGTGAGCTCCAGGCTCGAGGCCGTACGCGGCCCGTGACGTGGACAAGCCGTGCCGCAGACACAGCTGCTGTTTGTCTTTTGTAAAATCCGCTTGCCTTCAAACTTTTACTTCTGCTTTTTGTCTCCCGCAGCTTGCTTCAGACAGTGAACACAACGAGCAGCAGCTTTACACAACACACACACACACACACACACACACACACACACACACACACACACACACACACACACACACACACACACGCACACACACACACACACACACACACACACAGGAATTATATCAACCACATTTTTAAAGAGATGTGTTGAACATAAAAATGCGTGGCGACTTTAAAATGTGATTTACAGTTTGTTTTAAAGCGGCAGTTTATCCTGTAATTTAAACTTACAACAACAACAACAACAATAATAATAATAATAATAATAATAATAATAATAATAATAATAATAATAAATTAAACCACGTAATAATAATAATAATAATATTATTATTATTATTATTATTATTATTATTATTATTATTATTATTATTATTATTATTATTATTATTATTATTATGTGGTTTTTTAATTGAACTGTAAAACAATCTCGGCCAAACAACAGAAACAAGGGACACTTAAGAAGGACAGAACTGTTCCTAAAGAACAAATTAAAATCACAACTTTGTATGAAAAGAGTCATTTATTAAAACCATCAATGTTTTAGTTTTGACATAAAACCTCTGTCACCTTTCTGAGGACGTGACTATATTAATCGGGATTAAATTGGTTCTTAATCCCGTCCCTGCAGAGTTTCGAGCAGGTTTGTGTTGCTGAACATTTGACAGTTTGAAGTCGATGAGAAAAGCTGATCTGCTGCTTCATCTCTGCAACTTTCAACCACATCCTCCGTTCAGCTGAAGCCAACGACTTCCACCACTTTCTCTGAATCCAAAACAAAGTCTTTCTCTTCCTTTTATGAAAAAGGAAGAGAAAGACTTTCAACTGGAGAACCTTCAGTAGCGGATTTCTACACTCTTATTGGCCAATTTACGCTTCACTCCTGTTAGCATTAGCATTAGCATCAGGAGAGCTTCTCTCACGCTTTCCTCTGCTGACTGTTAGCTTCAGCATCAGCAGAGCTGCAGCCTCCCTCCACCCCGCTCAGTAAACATGCTGTTAGCATTAGCATTAGCAGAGCTTCATTCTCCCCTGCTCAATAAACTAACTGTTAGCATTAGCAGAGCTGCCGTCTCCCCGCTCGGTAAACAAACGGTTAGCATTAGCATTAGCAGAGCTTCTGTCTCCCCTGCTCAGTAAACGTGCTGTTAGCATTAGCAGAGCTTCTGTCTCCCCCGCTCAGTAAACAAACGGTTAGCATTAGCATTAGCAGAGCTGCTGTCTCCCCCGCTCAGTAAATATGCTGTTAGCATTAGCATTAGCAGAGCTGCTGTCTCCCCCACTCAGTAAACAAACTGTTAGCATTAGCAGAGCTGCTGTCTCCCCCGCTCAGTAAACAAACTGTTAGCATTAGCATTAGCAGAGCTTCTGTCTCCCCCGCTCAGTAAACATGCTGTTAGCATTAGCATTAGCAGAGCTTCTGTCTCCCCCGCTCAGTAAACAAACTGTTAGCATTAGCATTAGCAGAGCTGCTGTCTCCCCCGCTCAGTAAACAAACTGTTAGCATTAGCATTAGCAGAGCTGCTGTCTCTCCCGCTCAGTAAACAAACTGTTAGCATTAGCAGAGCTGCTGTCTCCCCCGCTCAGTAAACAAACTGTTAGCATTAGCATTAGCAGAGCTGCTGTCTCTCCCGCTCAGTAACCATGCTGTTAGCATTAGTAGTTTTAGTCACAAGCAGTTTTTGTAAAATGTCTTGTCATATATCTCACCCCTGGACAAGAGGCTGTAATGACAAAGTAATATTTAATAGTTTATGGACAAGGCTGAGTTTTATGAGATCTTTTTCCTCGGCGGTAAACTACAAAACGACCCTCAATAGAAGACGTCTCTCTGACGGCGCCGCTGAATCTGATCCCAGAGTTGTAGTGGGCGTTTTGTGGCGTCGGCATGAAAGAGTTTAGAAAAGTGGAAACGCTCGTGTGTATGTGTGTTTGTGCAACCGAGCCGTGATGCAACCCGGCGGAGCTGCTGACCGGAGGGCGAGCCGGGCGGCGGCCCGGAGGCTCACTGGGACTCCAGCAGAGTCGTGGGGGCGGAGCTGCTGCCGCGCGGCGCCAATGTCGTGCTGCTGAACGTGTTGTTTTTTTTTTTTCTGTGTCACTCAGCAACGAGATGGAGCCGAGCAGGCAGGAAGTCAGTTTGTGGCATCGGCGGTCGAGTAAATCAACCCCAAAGGGGGCGGAGCCTCAGATTGTTGGGTCTTTAACATGAGTTCGAGGAAAACAGCAGGTTGATCGTCACGAAGGCAGAAGAAGAATTTCCAGAAAGCAAAAGAGCTTTTATATCAAATAAACCTGATCTGGAGCATTTTAATACCATTTGGAGCTGGAATGCACATTTTAGGTCACCTCTTCATAGTCCATCCATCCATCCATCCATCCATCCATCCATCCATCCATCCATCCATCCATCCATCCGTCCATCCATCCATTCATCCGTCCCTCCATCCATCCATCCATCCATCCATCCATCCATCCATCCATCCATCCATCCGTCCCTCCGTCCCTCCATCCATCCATCCATCCATCCATCCGTCCATCCCTCCGTCCCTCCATCCATCCATCCATCCATACATCCATACATCCATACATCCATCCCTCCGTCCCTCCATCCATCTATCCATACATCCATCCATCCCTCCCTCCCTCCATCCATCTATCCATACATCCATCAATCCTTTCGTCCCTCCATCCCTCCCTCCCTCCCTCCATCCATCCCTCCTTCCCTCCATCCAACTATCCATACATCCATCCATCCCTTCGTCCCTCGATCCCTCCCTCCCTCCCTCCCTCCATCCATCCATACAACCATCCATCCATCGCAACAACGGAGAAATGAACAAATCCATCAAGTGACGCCACAGAGAGGGAGGCGGGGTTATAGGTCGAGAGGCGGGGTCATGACATCATCGCTTTCAGCTAATGTGCGTCCACACATCAAACCTGAGGCGGCGTTTTCCAATTTCTCTAGTCTGGGAACTTTTTAAAAAACAACATCAAAAAGACAGTTTTCAGGCTCCTAAAACGCCGCGTCGTGTGGATGGTTGGACAGAAACCATGGTTACATGCAACAGCGCTGTCATGTGGGCGGGGCTTTGATGGTAGCTAACCTTGCGAATCAGAAGAAACAGACGCAGAAAGAAAACGTTGGAAAATGTCTTGCAGGCAGACGTGGAGTCGAGAGGAAGGTTGTTTTGGCTACCCATTAGCCACGAGCTAATTAGCATAGCCACCATGGGCTAAAGCATCTGGGCAGACCAATCACTGGGCCGTGTTTCTGCTTCACTCTCTGGTCAGTGTTTGTTTCGGGCGACAGCGCCCCCAAACCAGATAGTAGTGTAACTGCATGATATTTTCCAGGTGGTCTGATCTGATCTCAAAATGCAGCGTGAACGTAAACCGAAGCAAATGAAGCGGTGAAAGGGTTGTTGTTTCAGGAGTAGTTGTTTCAGTAGTAGTTGTTTCAGGAGTAGTTGTTTCAGGAGTAGTTGTTTCAGTAGTAGTTGTTTCAGGAGTAGTTGTTTCAGTAGTAGTTGTTTCAGGAGTAGTTGTTTCAGGAGTAGTTGTTTCAGGAGTAGTTGTTTCAGTAGTAGTTGTTTCAGTTGTTGCTGTTTCAGTCATTGTTTTATTTATTGTTGTTTCATTCGTTGTTGCTGTTTCAGTTGTTGTTGTTTTGTTGTTTCCATTGTGGCTAATGGTTTGGTCATTGTTGTTTCAGTTGTTGTTGTTTTGTTGTTTCCATTGTGGCTAATGGTTTGGTCATTGTTGTTTCAGTTGTTGTTGTTTTGTTGTTTCTATTGTGGCTAATGGTTTGGTCATTGTTGTTTCAGTTGTTGTTGTTTTCATTGTGGCTAATGGTTTGGTCATTGTTGTTTCAGTTGTTGTTGTTTTGTTGTTTCTATTGTGGCTAATGGTTTGGTCATTGTTGTTTCAGTTGTTGTTGTTTTCATTGTGGCTAATGGTTTGGTCATTGTTGTTTCAGTTGTTGTTGTTTTGTTGTTTCCATTGTGGCTAATGGTTTGGTCATTGTTGTTTCAGTTGTTGTTGTTTTGTTGTTTCCATTGTGGCTAATGGTTTGGTCATTGTTGTTTCAGTTGTTGTTGTTTTGTTGTTTCTATTGTGGCTAATGGTTTGGTCATTGTTGTTTCAGTTGTTGTTGTTTTCATTGTGGCTAATGGTTTGGTCATTGTTGTTTCAGTTGTTGTTGTTTTGTTGTTTCCATTGTGGCTAATGGTTTGGTCATTGTTGTTTCAGTTGTTGCTGTTATGTGGCTGTTTCTGTTTTTGTTGTTATTCGCTGTTGTTTCATTCGTTGTTGTTTCAGTGGTTGTTGTTTTATTTGTTGTTGTTTCAGTTGTTGATGTTTTATTTGTTGTTGTTTCAGTCATTGTTGCTGCTTTACATATTTAAAGATTGTCCGGTTGCCAAACTGGCCTGATTGTCGGTGAAACGAGTTGCTGATGAATCTTTGTTTTCCTCTGATCAGTGAAAGTCCAGTGATCTAATTCAGACCAGACTAGAAGAACACGATCATCAAGTCTGGATCCAGAACCCAGAACTAGACCAGGGTCAGAACGGGACGAGAACAAGGACTAGAACCAGATCAACACTAAAACAGAACCAGACTACAACAAGTTCTGATTAGTGAAGTAAAAAGTTTTGAGTATTTTGTCATTATTGCAGTAAAACCTGTGTTGTTCTGAAAAAACGAGTCGGAGGAACAAAAATCCTCCTGAAGTTTTTCATGCGACTGAACGTCGTGTCCTCGTGAGAATCTGCTGCTGTTGGTTTGTTGGGTCCTGCTCTCACTCGACTGTTTCACTTCTGTAAAACAGAAGAAAAAAAAAAAAATGGAGGCGGAGGAGGAAAAGAGGGAAACGTTTCTCTGGTTCAGCCGAGGAAACAAACTTTTCTTCTGGTTAAAATTCTCTCCCCGTTGTTCACCTCCAGAGGTCGGTTACTGCCTTTCTCCATTCGGTGTAGACGTGTAAAACAAACACCTGTTGTCGATGGCTTGACGCGGAGGGTCAGTGGTTTGCACTGCTGCCTCACTTCATGGGAACCCGGGTTTGATTCCGGGCCTCAGGTTGCGTTTCCTCCATGAGCATCCATGGGTTTTCCCTGACAATTGGAACAACAGCAGTGTTGCGCTTTGTCGCCTCTGTTTTTAGCGCTAACTCGTGAGCAAACATAGTTACAGTTACTGGCGTGTCGGCGGGTCGGTCTCTTTAGATGTTGAGCTGCATTAGCATTGTTTGACGCTAGCTCGATCGCTATTTGACTGAACCCCTGTTTACTGGAGTCAGAGCCTCATTAATCGTCCTGACAGCAACAGGAATCACTGGAAGTGGCATTAGCATTAGCCTGCATCCACATGAGCTGTGGTTAGCATTAGCAACATAGCAGTTAGCTTCCCCCCTCTAATAGCTGTCTGCACGTTGGCAGATTATCTCAGCTTCTTCTTCTCAGTTCATTCATCTGTTTCTTCAAGAAGAGCAAACATCCAGATTATAGAGCATCTTCCTCCTCTAACACCCAGATTATTGAGCATCTTCCTCCTCTAACATCCAGATTATTGAGCATCTTCCTCCTGTAACATCCAGATTATTGAGCATCTTCCTCCTCTAACATCCAGATTATTGAGCATCTTCCTCCTGTAACATCCAGATTATAGAGCATCTTCCTCCTCCAACACCCAGATTATAGAGCATCTTCCTCCCCTAACATCCACCTTATAGAGCATCTTCCTCCTCTAACATCCACCTTATAGAGCATCTTCCTCCTCTAACATCCACCTTATAGAGCATCTTCCTCCTCTAACATCCAGATTATAGAGCATCTTCCTCCTCTAACATCCAGATTATAGAGCATCCTCCTCCCACAACTTGATGTAACTTCAACTGAGTATGGAGGAAATACCAAACTGTGTGCCATGCTGGAGTTTACAATGTGAAGGAAACAATGGAGCTAAAAAAACAACACACACACACACACACACACACACACACACACACACACACACACACACACACACACACACACACACACACACACACACACACACACACACACTTCAATCAGAGCTCTGTCGGGGAGGGGGGGGGGGGGTAGTGGGGGGGTGTTGTTTTCCAGCCTCAGTGACCCACATTCCCCGTGTTTCCTCCCCTGAGCCTGAAGGTTCCTGACCACATGGCGGCCGCCTTCCTGCAGGCCGTTCAGAGCGCGGCGCTGACGTACGAGGCCCCGAGACAATGGTGGCTCCTCCACACACACACACACACACACACACACACACACACACACACACACACACACACACACACACACACACACACACACACACACACACACACACACACCAGTCGTGTGGTTAAAGCGGAGGCTCGGGGGCTTAGTCGTCACCCCTGAAGGGGCACTGCCGGGTTCTAAAGGTAGAAAAGAAAAATTATCAAAAAGTTTTCTATTGAATAATAATAATAATAATAATAATAATAATAATAATAATAATAATAATAATAATAATAATACAAACGTTTGACATATTTCCTGCTCCTTCTGGTAATTCATTTGAATTTCACATGAAATTATTCAATTCAATTCAATTGTGACAGAAAAACAACATGTAAAATCTTTTAATATATTTTCAACACCAAATCGCGAACAAGAAGTAGGGGCCCTGGGCTGGAGGTTCTGAAGGCCTGGAGAGGCTGAGGGGCTGAAAGGCTGGAGGGGCTGAGGGGCTGGAGGGGCTGGAGGGGTTGAGGGGCTGAGAGGCTGGAGAGGCTGGAGGGGCTGGAGAGGCTGGAGGGGCTGAGGGGCTGGAGGGGCTGGAGGGGTTGAGGGGCTGCAGGGGTTGAGGGGCTGAGAGGCTGGAGAGGCTGGAGAGGCTGGAGGGGCTGAGGGGCAAGTGCTTCTCTCCCCGGGGCTTCTCAGACCTCTGTCAGCTCTCATATTGATTTACAGCCTTACAA
The DNA here is from genome assembly GCF_963383615.2 of Lipophrys pholis. Classification (NCBI taxonomy): domain Eukaryota; kingdom Metazoa; phylum Chordata; class Actinopteri; order Blenniiformes; family Blenniidae; genus Lipophrys; species Lipophrys pholis. The sequence continues at coordinate 30,814,760 of NC_137639.1, read as the reverse complement.
AATTTCATTTGATCCCAATAACTGTTTATGTTCCTCTCCAGACATATAGCATCTAGCATATAGCATATAGCATATAGCATATAGCATATAGCATCTAGCATATAGCATATAGCATTTAGCCTGCTTCTCTTCGCCATCACTCACGGACGGTTTAGAAAACAATTTTTTTCACGGCAATAAATTTCGATATGTTAAAGTGAATGTTTTTGGTCCAGTTTGGACAATTTTAAATGGGTGATGGGGCAGGTGACTCCAGGTGACTGCAGGTGATGGGCCAGGTGACTGCAGGTGACTGCAGGTGACTGCAGGTGATGGGCCAGCAGGGGGCAGATGGGGTCAACGACCCCCGGTGACCTCAGCTCACGTTTTGATGAAGCCGTGCGTCTCTCACAGGAAGCTCTGTCCGTGGTCAGCGAGGATCAAACCCTCTTCGAGCCGCCGCCGCCGTACACCGCCGGTGTCCCCCCGCTGCACATGAAGGTCGAGATGACGTCGCCCGCCGGCTACGGAGCGCCCCCTAAATCAGAACCCGAGCCCACCGACATAGAGTGGGCGGGGCCAGCCGCACAGAACCCTGGGAAAAGAGGGGAGCACGTCAATGGGACCAGGTGGGGATACAGAAGGGCTACCAACTACACCAGTTTTAACTTTTTCACGCTAAAATTCAGCATTTTGTTAGTAAGCAAGCTGAAGACCATTTTATCTGACAGGGAGCACGTTTGTTAGCTTGTTTGCTAACAAAATGGTTGCCTGTGACAGTTCTCTGTTGTGATCCGCACACCTGTACACTGTGTGACCCCTCCCCCCCCCCCCCCCACAGCCGCGAGTCCCCAGTGGACTGCAGTGTCACCAAGCGCTCCAGACACATGAGCAACGATGGCGGCGGCGGCGGCGGCCCGATGTCATATCAGACCTCGTACCCAGACCCCCGAGTCAGCCCGCAGACCATCACCCCCCCCACGGAGGAGAAGAGGGTCATCGTTCCTGCAGGTCGGTCTCACTTTCTCACTTTCAGGCTCCGTTTACTGAACAAGGTTTTCCCCTCAGAATTTTCCTACTAAAGCAAACAAACTGGTGACTTAAACATAAAGCACGTTATTACAGGAACTTAAGGAACGGCTCGTGTCCAAATCCTCCACCTACTGAATGATTGTTGGAAATATCCCAGGTCGAGCTTCCGCATCCAAAACGTCCGTCCCCCATTGTTCTCTACACACGTGTGTGTTTTTTCATTACAAAACAAACAAGACAGCGCCAACTAGTGGCCTGACATGCTCATGAACTTAAATGATAAATAAATGATAAATGGCCTTACTTATAGTCCAGATGAGTTTGAAAAGTGGATTTTTCCAATTTCCTGAGGAGAAAAAACGCTGATGTGTCATTGGTTTGGAGGTCTGGAGACCGAGACGCCTCCTTTCATCCTCGGAATGACTCACCGCTCCGACGACCAACGACACTTCGCTTCATTCAGACCTTCACACGGTGAAAACAGGAAACAACGACCTGGACGGGAATGGAAACAGACACTGTGAAAGGAGCAGCTGTGAGGATTTAACGTGGGAAATGAATGAAAAATAAACTGGATAGATAGATAGATAGATAGATAGATAGATAGATAGATAGATAGATAGATAGATAGATAGATAGATAGATAGATAGATAGATAGATAGATAGATAGATAGATAGATAGATAGATAGATAGATAGATAGATAGATAGATAGATAGACAGACAGACAGACAGACAGATAGATAGATAGATAGATAGATAGATAGATAGATAGACAGACAGATAGATAGATAGATAGATAGATCATATTCATATCGATATGAAGATACCAATAAAGAAAACTACAGATACAGTCACATCCAGGTCTGATTTGGAAACAGAGATTAAGATATCGATATTCACATAAGACCTACAGATAAACAGAAAGGAATATCTCATTGAAAGCCGAGCTGAAGATATCTTTTAAAGCTCTTTAACTGCAGATATTTCCCGCTGCTGGACTCGTGCTGCTCTGCACGTTTCACCAGGTGAAGCCGACGCCTAAAAGCTTCAGGTGAACCTGACGAGAATCGTCCGTGAATCACCGGCGTGGAAGTTTTCTGCCTCAGAATGTCCTGACGTGGCGTCACGTCAGCACGTGGGCACAGAGAACAATCAGGGCCTGAGGGCGTGCCCCCCTCCAACACTGCCCCCCCCCCCCCCCCCCCGCCCCAGACATTACAAGCCACTCACCGCCATTGTTTTCCACTTCCTGGAATCCAAACTCATACCGATTAATGGCTCCAAAATAATGCTGGAGGCCATGACGCAGTAAAAGCCACTGTGGAAAGTTACTGAGGACATTTTTAGTTACTGGTGTTCAACTTAAACACTCCAACTCAAATTAAATACGCGCAGACGAGTCTATCTTTCTGTCCAATTTGACATTTTAAAGGGAGGTAAGATTATAATTAAATGTTTTCTAATGTTCAACTTTCTCCATCTGATAATTTTTTTTTTTTTAAATTAAAAAATACAGAAATCACTTCAACCTAATATTTAAATTTTCATTCAGTAAAACATCCCAACTCTTCAGGAGTCAGGAAGTGTGTGTGTGTGTGTGTGTGTGTGTGTGTGTGTGTGTGTGTGTGTGTGTGTGTGTGTGTGTGTGTGCTTTCAGTACTAAAACTAAGTAACAGCACCCACTAGTGGCCCAACATGAAAACTACATTGTTTTCAGTGTTTCTGCCGTTGCCGTGGAGACGGACATCATTTTTACTGTGTAAATGTGAAACTTTTCTCGTACGGAAACACAAAAACGATGCGTTTTCACCTGAAACGTTGTCATGGAAACAAAGCCTTGATGACCCAATTAGTTGTCTAATGCTCCTGCAGTACTTTTTGATTTGGGCCAGTAACTTTACCTTTTGTGGCCTCGTTCCAACTTTTTTGAGACGTGTCTCTGCAGTCACCTTTACAATTAGAGCAGATTTTCAATTTACTAGTGAGTTCATATTTGTTACATTTTCAGTATTTATTTATTTTTTATCCGACATGTTAGTATTAAAGTTCTCCTCCTCCTCCTGTTCTCCTCCTCCTCCTGATCTGGTCGGTCCAGAAACCTTCAGTATTCTAAGTTTCCAGCGCCTCCTTGATTTTCCTCCATTTGAATATTGGATCATAGGAGCTGCATTCAGAATCTGCTGTGTCTGTGTGAGCTGGACTGGCTCCGCCCACACATGCCCATCTTGGGAAGAGGAGGAAGTACTTCCTCTCGTGGTGCCATGTGCCAGAGCAGAGCTGTCTAATTGTGGGAGGAGTCAAAGGGAGGGCCTACCTTGATTGGGATTGGCTAAACCCCCGATGACACTATACAGGGTTTGATTTCTGATTGGCTGGTTGGAGCAACACACTTTTTAAAACCTGAAACAAGCCAGGGAGAGAGAGGACAGACTGTCTTCACTTCTGGGACGTCAGTCCAGGTATGGGGACGAGTAGTACTGCTGGAGAACCTTTAGGAAGTTTATTTTGCAGAATATGTCCCTTTAATTAGGGAGATTGAAGCCTTGAGATATAATGCTCCTTTTTTTAATCACCATAATTTATTAGTTTTATTATTATCATTAGTTTTCAATAAACATCAAATTTTAGAAGTTGTGCGAGTGTCCAAACATGTCAGCCTTTACCAAGTTAGTGTAACCTGCTGGAGAAAGTCGGTGCTGTGCAGCCACTCACCCCCCACCCCCCCCCCACCCTGCGTCTCCAGATCCCGAGGTGTGGACGCAGGACCACGTGCGACAGTGGCTGGACTGGGCCATCAAGGAGTACGTCCTGGAGGAGGTGGACGTGGTTCTGTTCCAGGCGCTGGACGGGAAGGCGCTCTGCAAGATGACCAAAGACGACATGATGCGACTCACGTCGGCCTACAACGCAGACATCCTGCTGTCACACCTCAGCTACCTCCGACAGAGTGAGACTGAACCTCAGACGCTCTGTAATCTGATGTTAGAGGAGGAAGACGCTCTGTAATCTGATGTTAGAGGAGGAAGATGCTCTATAATCTGGATGTTAGACGAGGAAGATGCTCTATAATTCTGATGTTAGCTCTTCTTAAAGAACAGAGTTATGCAGAGACTAACCAGCTGATAATCTATCAACATGCAGACGGTTGTTGAAAAGAGAAGCTAGCTGCTATTTGAGCACAGTTAGCATTAGCTATTTTAGATTAAGGCTAACGGCTAACGGCTAACGCTACGTACATGAGGGCCGAGGCACACAGGTCACGTTGGATTTTCTTCTATTTTGCAGGCAGCCCGACGTTCTCGTACCCCACCACCCCCTCCAACAACACACCGCCTCCTCCCCCTCCCCCCCAGCCCAGACTACAGGTGAAAGCAGGTGAGACATCGTGGGTCTATGATGGGGGGGGGGTCTGTGTTGATTGGTCTGTGCTGGTGGGTCTGTATTTGGGGTGAAGTCTTGGTGGTGGGGGGGGGCCTGTGTTAGGGGGGTTTGCTGTAGGGTTTGGAGACCTCTGCTGGTGAGGGGTTTGTGTTGGGTCGCCTGGTCCTGGTGGGTGTTGGGGGGGGGGGGTCTGGAGACATCTGCTAGAGGCACCACAGCAGAGCGTCCCCAAACAGCTGCAGGAGCCTCAGTGAAGTTTCAGTCGTGAAAACAGTCGGGTGTCAGGGCCGTCCGACGGTTTCTGAAGCCAAGCAAGAAGCTCGAGACGAGAGAAAAAGCTGTGAACAGCCAGTTTCAGGCAGGAAGCAGCTGCACCGACAGAGGAAACGGGGGGGTGAGGGACCCGCTCAGGGGACACAGTCTGGTGGTCCAAACAAAAGAGTCCTCACCCAAGAAGCTGCAGGTCATCTTCAGAGCTCCAGTCTTATCGCCAGCAGCTTCCTTCCTGTCGCACTGTCAACGTCTCACCCGCCATGTTTGTTTGACCAGAGAGCGGCTTCGAGGAGATCGGCCGCCGTAACAGCTGGACCACCAACACCATGACGGCAGGACCCAAAGGTACCGACACTCGGCCGGCGCCAGCCTCCATGACTTTCACAATCAACCTCAAGTTCAAGCAGATCTGCATCATGTAGAACAAGTTTCAGTGATACGTTTGAATTGTTATACATTTATTCTCTTTTGTTTGAACTGCAGATCATCTGTACATATAAATACTGAGACGCAGGTCCAGGAGGGTTCGGATGTGACATAATCTGCTGAATCATATAAAACAGAATCTGAATTCAGGTTTACACAAACAGTCCAATGAAAATGCTTTTCCATTTTCATTGAAGAAAGATTTCACATTTACGTGGCAACATTTTGTAAACAATGTCTTTTTCAATGGAGATGGCAGAAACACTGAAAAGATGAAGTTTTCATGTTGGGCCACTAGTTGACGCTGTTTGTTTTTGTAAAGAAACCACACACACACACATGAAGCAGAGAACAATGAGCACTAAACATTAACAATAGGAGAACATTCTAGTGCACAGACCATCAAGTTGGATTGCTATTACAGTGACTGTCAAAATAAAAGTCCAGTAGTATATGGACTGGGTGTCATGACACCACGGAGGAAACTTTGTTCTGATTGGTTCTACTGAGCATGTGCAGAACTACTGGTTACTAGCAAGGTGGCAGCCAGGACCAGGAGCAGCGTCTTTACCTTACACACAGTCGGAGTGTTTCCATAAAGTTGTGTTTTCAGTCACTCTGAGCAACGTTGTCATGGCAACAGAAACACAAAACACGTGAAGGTTTTTCTTTTTTTTACTTCGAAATCACTGGCGTCTAATCAGGGCCTCATTTGAAGTGATTATTAATATTTTAATCCAATAAATGAAGCTCATTGAGGCAAACGAGCCCCTCAAAGACTCCATGAAGAGCATGAACAACATGAAGAGCTGGAAGCACACGAACAGCCTGCAGTCTGGGAGAACGCAGATCCTATTAATTAATTAGACTAAGAGCAGCGGTGGTTCACGACCCCGAAGGCTTTTCACAGGGCAAAGTAAAGGAGCGAATGATCAGTGTGGCTTTGCCTATGAAAGGATGAACCCATTAAAAACAAGACATTTTGATAATAAATCAAGTTTAATTCACATTTGTTCATGAAAACAGTTGAATCTGTGAACAAAAAGTGTTTTTCTTCTTCTCTACAGCTCCACCTGGTCTTATTCTGTTCAGTTATCTCCAATTCAAACTGCAAACATATTTTAAAAAGGTTTGAATGGAACTCAACATAACTAATGTTATTTCTTTAAAATTCAATTCAAATATGTAAAGAATCACTTATACAATTTTCACTATCAAAGTTTCAAATTTACAATGAAAATGTGCAGAAAAAAAAATTATATTCATATCGGAGATTCTTCACACTGACAAATCACACAAAAACAAACAGAAAAAAAGTTTTTCGTTTAAATGTTCTTTTTTTTAAGCGCTTCAAGTATCTTTACACAGTTTCTGTGACACTAATGCTTTTCCAAAGAGAAATATGCAAAATAAGCAGAAAATCAAACACAGGAGGGAAACATTACCGTACTTTCTGGACTATAAGTCACTTTATTCAGTTTTTTTCTGGTCGTGTGACTTATTCTTTAAAATATACCTTTGCTTTCCATCTGTGACCACTAGATGTCTCTGTATGACAGCAGAAAGATGCTACAGTACCACAGAAATACCTCCGATGTTGCTGGATTAGACTGACGGAGCAAGAAAAACTTCTACAAAAATAAAAAAAAGTCTATAAATAGAATAATTCCGTGAAAGAATTCAAACTAAAAACAGAAAACAAGCTCAAGAGCAAATGGAGAAACGAAATATTTACCATGAAGAAAACAGGAACTATGGTAATCCCTGCTCTTTGCCTTCCAGGTTCTTCCCTGGAGCATCAGCACAGCTCGCGGGTCACAGAACCGACGCCCAGAGTGCTGCCAGGTACTTTTACCTGAAATCCTCACACTCAGTAAAACGTTCCACGTTAGTTCAGTTCCAGTGAAGAAACGAAAAACCTTCAAGGTGATAAAATAAGTTAGTATCATGGAATCAGACCAACATTTAAAGGGTTAATTTTCTTAAACTAACTGAGCGTTGGTGGAGGACTGAAATTATTTAGAATAGTGTCGAAAATAAAACGGTACAAAACAATGTTTGCGTCTTTAAAGCCTCGTCTCAGTGGAAATGTGGAATTATTTATGTTAATCTGATTAAATAGAAATACCACGTTTCACATATTCAAGGATTGATTTGATAAAAATCACCTTTTATAGATATTTTTGAATTCGCAGCGTGTGAACAAAGTGGGATGATAATGAAACTGAAACTCTTTAGCATGTAGCATGTAGCATGTAGCATGGCTTGGAGCTGAGCAGTTAAACTACCGAGCGACATCGGGCTAACCCCGCTGGTGACGTACAAACTATCGTCCTCCTCCCCTTGATATTTTGGCAGAAGATAATTTAGTCTTACGTTTGTTGTTCTCATTCATTTTAGAGAATCTCCAAACCATCGACGTCACTCGTCCTCTCGCTACCTGCTGCTCACGTTATTGACTCATGGCGTCACGTAAAACTCACCTAGTTGTATCGGTGATCTTACACGAGTGCGAGTACTCGGTAAAAAACAACAACAACTCAGTGTCTGGTATCAGTACTCGGTAAAGTATTGGACCGATACCAGTGTCTGGTATCGGTCCGATACTTTACCGAGTACTCGGTTAGTACAGTCTAACGTGAGCAGCAGGTAGAGAGAGAACGACGCACTAAAGGGAAATTCCTCAAACATCAGCCCAACTTTTAACCCGTCTCACGTGTATATTCTGGGGGGAAAATTTTAAATGTTCTTCTTCTAAAGACAAAAACATAAAAATTTCTTGTTCATGAACTCAAAAACAATCAAATGTAAAAAAAAAAAAATTGGCTTTTTTTTATTTATTGGCGTCTGTATCAAACATTGCTTTGAATGGCAGTTAAAACAAAAAAAAAAAAAAAGAATATGTACATTTTCCTAGTTTAATTTGTGCTTATTTTCATGGGTCAGATTTTCAAACATCTGAGCTCATTAACTTGAAGAACTTCAGGCGAAATGATTTGGTCTTCCCAACGATAACCAATAGGAGTCAGTAAAATGTGAAAAGTGTGTGAAGATCATGCGTTTGTGTCCTGGCAGACCCGTACCAGACGTTAGGACCCATCAGCAGTCGACTCGCCAACCCAGGTAAGAACATCGGCGCGGAACAGTCGGACCGACGAGGACGAGCTAAATGAGGCCTTTACACTGTCTGCTTTGGCAACGCGGGAAACCTCTCACACACTTCCTCTCTAAAATCACGCTTACGCTCCGACCGAATCCGGCTCCCCGCAGTGACTGTCTGCCTGCTGTTTCCTCACAGAAGGCCTCGGCCTGGCCTCGCCCAAGACCCGAACGGGCAAACAGAGCCCATACAAGCTCCCCGACCCCAGCGCTCACAGGCCCGTGGGTACGTTTCAGCCCGACGCCTGGCGCCTGCTCCAACACACACAGTGAAAAGGTCGCATTTGCCCGACGTGGCGTTTCCGGAGGCTTCCGCCGCTTAGCAGACGGACGCAGGAACTTACTTCTCTTTTGTTTTCAGTCAGAATCTGCTGCGAACTCCGCATGAGGTCTGAAGGCTAACTCCGGACAGGAGAAGCTAAATGCTAAATTAGCCACTTTAAGTCAGTTTTATCTCCGACACAGTAATCCGAAGACGCTTTACAGAGGAAAAACCAACTACGAGCAAATAGAGGAGGACGAGGAAAGAATAAAAAAAAACTCCTTTTTAAAAAAGGGATAAAACCTGCAGAACCAGAGTCAGGGGAACAGACTTCCTGCAGAACCAGGCTCTGCTGTTCTGGTTGGAGGTTCCAGGATAGAAAGAGACAAAACGTGACGACAGCATAGCGTCAGTTAGCTTGTTCGCTGTACTCTGTGTAGTCTCTTATTTAAGACCAAACTTTAGCATTGCTAAAGAACAAGCTAACGCGGATCATCTTTTAGCCCATTAGCTTGTTAGCTCCGTCACACTGGCTGGTCAGGAGGTTTAGTTCAGTTCTCATACTAAACATGAGCATGAAGGTATCTGAAAGAACGTTTTTAAGTACTTTCAAGAAAAACTAACCAAGAGGTAGCGTACCGTCAGCTAACGAGTTTATTGCTCCGCCCACACGAGACAAAACCACCGTTTTTCTTAAAAGGTTTCCCGTCCGTACAGGAAACACCTACTTAAAATGATGTAGAACATATGCCAGGCCTGTAGGTGGCGCTGTAACGCCGCCACAGAAATCCACCAGAAACAAAAGAAAACATGGAGCATAAAAAAAAATCCTCTTATTGCACAAATCCACCATGTTTCTCATTAAAGCGAAAAGCATCAGCAGCGCCACCTGGAGCAGGTAGTCCGCCATGTTGTTGTTGTTAAGTGAGAGGGGGGCGGGGTTATAGGTCGAGAGGCGGGGCCATGACATCGTCGTTTACGGCGAATGTGCGTCTTGTCCGTCCACACGTCAAAGCCGAGCTGCGCTTTCCCATTTCTCCACTTTAAAAAAAAAAAAACTAAAACGTTTTCAGGATCCTGAAACGCTGCGTCGTGTGGATGATCGGACTAACATGATGGTTACATGAAACGGTGTTGTCGTGTGGGCGGGGCCTCAGTTTTAAGAACTTAAACTATTCTCTAAAACGAGCCTAGGGTCAGTGTGAACCGTACAAGCAGGACCTGAACAAGCGGTAAAGACTTTACACTCCGTCGGAATCGAAGTAGAGACTCCTGGACCAGAACATGTCGGTCGCTCTGCTAGCCGTGTCGCTCTGTGACTCCGCCCTGCCGCCGCTGACCCCTCCCTTTTCTCCGCTCCAGGCTCCGGGCAGATCCAGCTGTGGCAGTTCCTGCTGGAGCTGCTGTCCGACAGCAACAACGCCGGCATCATCACCTGGGAGGGAACCAACGGCGAGTTCAAGATGACCGACCCGGACGAGGTGGCCAAGCGCTGGGGGGAGCGCAAGAGCAAGCCCAACATGAACTACGACAAGCTGAGCCGCGCCCTGCGCTACTACTACGACAAGAACATCATGACCAAGGTGCACGGCAAGCGCTACGCCTACAAGTTCGACTTCCAGGGCATCTCGCAGGCGCACCAGAATCACACCGCCGACGGGGGGATGGTGAAGTACCAGACGGAGATGTCCTACGTGCAGCCGTACCACAGCCACCAGCCAAAAATGAACTTCATGGGGAGCCACCCGGCGCCAGTGACCGTCTCCCCTGGAAACTATTTCGCTCCTCCGTCTACGTACTGGAACTCACCGAACAGCCCCATCTACCCGGGGTCGGCCATGACCAGACACCCGGCCACGCACTCCCACCTGAGCTCGTACTACTGAGGCCCCGCCCCCAAAACCACGAGAGGAACCAAAGTGTGCTGCAAAACCAAACGCACCTCCAATCCGGCGGCACCCGAGGGCGGCGGCGGCGGTGGCGCCGCGGCCAGTTTCGTAGAGGCATTACGACGTTTTCTTCCTCACTTCTGACCCACAAGGGACAAAACGTGACGGCGAACCAACTCTGGTATTGTACGTTTCCAGGAGTTTGGTAAATGTACCAATGACATACTGTATTAAATGTAATTCACTTGTTTTTTTTCTTATTGTAAGTACTTGATTTGTTCATTCCTGCTTCACGAAAGCTGTTGTAAAGACAAATGTTTTAGTTTAGGAGTAACTTTTTAATCCTGTTTCTATTTGTCACAGGTCAACGCCGCAGTTATCACACTTTGTAAAAGAGAAACTGTACAGAATATTGTCACATAGCAGCAACGCATGGAAGCTTGATGTAAAGCTAATAAATAACGCTTGCACCTATAAGACTTCACACACCCGTCTGTCATTTCATGTCAGCCGACCTTTAACCTTTAGGGTTCGGGGCAAAATCAACCTTTTTAAGCACGTGGTGCAACCCAACCAAAGAACGGCTTCTTTTGGCGTCGACCCCCCCAACGTAGGTTTGCGCCGACCCAAGTCGGCAAGACCCGGCTGAAGTTGGCGAAACCCAACTGAATTAGACCCCCCCCCCACCACCACCACCACCACCACCCCCACCCCGGTCCCTGAAGCCACAGTGAAAATCAGCTTTAATTCACCAAATTTATTAGTCAAAATCAAAGACGTCTTCAAATACTGTGCGAGGTTCGGTGGTCTCCATCTCCTCTTCCTCCTCCTCCTCCTCCTCCTCCTCCTCCTCCATCTCCTCCTCCTCCTCCTCCTCCTCCTCCTCCTCCTCCTCCTCCTCCTCCTCCTCCAGCACAGCAGAGCCTTTCACCTTCTCCTCACCTTCCTCCACCCACATCACTCCTCCGTCACTGAACGGCCAGTTTGGTTCTTTGACGGCGTTCTCCCGCAGCAGGCCAGCGTCCCCGGGTGGTGGTGTCGGCGGCGGCGGAGTCCTCGCCGGTCCTGTTGCTGGAGGAGCAGCGGTGGAGAACTCCACCTTCCTCTTCAGCACATCTCTGGCTTTCACCTTGGTGTCGATGGTCCACGGTTTGCTGCTGATTACTTCAGGAACTGAAAACACAAAGTGTTGGAGGCTGCAGGCGGAGCTCACGCATCAGGACTCACGAGCATTTTGCTGGTTCGTTACAATCAGAGCCGGTAATAAGTACTGAAAGTAAAAAAGTACCAGGTTCCTGTAGTCAAAATACTTTTAGCAAATTGATTTCATTGTGGATTTTTTTTTTTATCAGAGAAAATCTTCCTCCTCTCACATCCAGATTATAGAGCATCTTCCCCCTCACATCCAGATTATGAGCATCTTCCTCCTCCCAAATTCAGATTATAGAGCATCTTCCCCTCTCACATTCAGATTATAGAGCATCTTCTTCCTCTCACATTCAGATTATAGAGCATCTTCCCCCTCTCACATTCAGATTATAGAGTATCTTCTTCCTCTCACATTCAGATTATAGAGCATCTTCCTCCTCTCACATTCAGATTATAGAGCATCGTCTTCCTCTCACATTCAGATTATAGAGCATCTTCCTCCTCTCACATCCAGATTATAGAGCATCTTCCTCCTCTCACATCCAGATTATAGAGCATCTTCCTCCACTGACTGATGTAACTTCATTTGAATTTAAAGAGATTCATCAGACTGACATACTCAGTACTTGCTAACGCAGCAGGCGAGTAGGGTGCAGTGTGCAGGACTGACCAGTGGAGGCAGCAGAGCTGCAGGTGGAGTCGCAGCAGTCGCATACGGAGTCGGGTCCGAACAGCTCCACCCAGCTGAGGAGTCAGAGAGCAGCACATTTCATTAAAGGTGTTGACACGCTTTGCTTTTCCTGGTGGTTTGTTCCGTCGGACACCAACCGTTTGGCGTTTCTGTCGTAGTTGCAAGACTTGGCGGTTGGCGTGGGGGCGGAGCTTCCTGCAGACATGGTGCAGTGCATGTAGAGCTGCTGGGGCAAGACAACACAGCTTTACTCCACCGAGACCCTGAGGGGTCAGCAGAGGTGGCCGTCTCATAAGAAATACCAATTACCACGTAGAATGTGGGAAATTCCTCATCCATCATTCTGATTCCTCACCTTCTACAGGTTGAGAACAAAAGGATCCACTTTGGAAAATCTGATGCCAAAACTTTAAAGAGCTCTTATTTTGGAAAAATATTCTAAAATCATAATTATTGTGCATAAAAACGTCAAAACATTCAATCACAACGAGATTTTAACCATTTAAATGCGAGCCGACTTGTTTTAGTTCTTAATATAAAGGACATTTTTCAGAATATAATGCAATTTGTCAAGATTTAAAAACAATTGTCAGAATTTGTCAGTTGCATTGTTCACCACGAAAAACCAGCCATTTCCACCAAGTTGGACTGTTATTACGGTGACTGTCAAAATAAAACCACCAAGTCGGATTGTTATTACGGTGACTGTCAAAATAAAACCACCAGGTTGGTCTGTTATTACGGTGACTGTCAAAATAAAACCACCAGGTTGGTCTGTTATTACGGTGACCGTCAAAATAAAACCATCAAGTTGGTCTGTTATTACAGTGACCGTCAAAATAAAACCACCAAGTTGGTCTGTTATTACGGTGACCGTCAAAATAAAACCACCAAGTTGGTCTGTTATTACGGTGACCGTCAAAATAAAACCAACAACTTGGACTGTTATTACGGTGACTGTCAAAATAAAACCACCAAGTTGGTCTGTTATTACGGTGACCGTCAAAATAAAACCAACAACTTGGACTGTTATTACGGTGACTGTCAAAATAAAACCACCAAGTTGGTCTGTTATTACGGTGACCGTCAAAATAAAACCAACAACTTGGACTGTTATTACGGTGACTGTCAAAATAAAACCACCAAGTTGGTCTGTTATTACGGTGACTGCCAAAAAGTTGCGTTTCAGTTGCTCTGAGCATCGTTGTCATGTGTTCACTTGTGTCAGGAAGTGGGCGTGTCCGTCATTGTTCTGGTCAGTGGCGCTCACCTGGCCCATCATGCCTTTGAACAGGAAGGCGTCCACGGAGAACCGGACCACGTTGTTCTTGTGGGGGATGAACCGGGAGCGGCCATCTTTACTCTCCGTCATGCAGCTGAAGGGGGAGAGAGAATCTCGGCGTGACGTTCGTCTGCCGAGCGCCGGGATTCAGAGCGTCTGAAACATTGCCTTACCCGAACTTGGTCACCACCGGGAACTGCGGCGTGGAGGCGTGCGACGCCTCGGGCGTGGCGTAGCAGGAGTGCACGTAGAGGCGGTCGCCGGGGGGCATGGGCGCCGCCTCAGCCTCGAAGTACATCGGCCTCCCGAGCACGTACTGGTCTGACGGAGAGAGTCGCTCCCACCGAGCTGGCACAGGAAGTCAAATCTCATCTCGCCTTCGTTCGGCTCCACGGTTAAAAATGGCGCTTTTCCACTGGTTCCTACTTCGTTTTCCCACTACACATCAGTACCCGCTGCCGGGTACTTTTCTGGTTCCCATCGAGCTGAGGCCAGGGAACAATGTGACGTCTGCAGACGGCAGCCTCTGATTGGCCGGCGCGTCACGACACAGATGAGTCAGAGGGCGTCTTGTTCACCGGCCATTTTTAAAACCCGATCATAACCAGAACGCTGACAACCAGAGAGAGACGCTCAGGAATCAACCAGCGGAGCAGCGACGATTTCTCTGTCTGGAGGCGACCAGAGGATTCAGGAGCGACACGCTACCCGTATCGGGAGGTCTCCGAGCCGCGGATACCACCGGTGTTTAGGATTAACTGGTTTCCCTGTTAACTGGTGACCATTTTCCTTGAGCGTCCCCTTTTCACAGCAGATGTTAAAAACCAAAATTTGTCCTGGAAAACGACGTTTCCATTCAAGTTTAAAGGATCGGAGCAGAAGTCACCAGTTAACAGGGGCACCAGTGAAACTGAAACACCGGACCGTGATGGTAACAATCCACATTTTCAAATTTTATTGACGACTGCGATGACTCCGCCCACGCCGTGGTGGGACGATATTGTAATGGAAGACGACGGAGGCGAGTGGAGTAGGGCTGAGAGAGTAATGGTGGAAAAGCGCCAAAACACTCGTTCTGACGACAATGGAGGACGAGGCGCGGTTTACCGTTACGAGGCGTCAGGATGAACTTGACTCGGTTCTTCATCTGCTTGAAGACTTTGTTCAGCTGCATCTTGGGCGTGTAGCCCACCTTGTAGGAGTACTGGTACCTGGAGCGGAAACGCAGGTTCAGAGGGTGACCCGGGGTCAGAGGGTGACCCGGGGTCAGAGGGAGACATGAGGTCAGAGGGTGACCTGGGGTCAGAGGGAGACATGAGGTCAGAGGGTGACCCGGGGTCAGAGGGTGACATGAGGTCAGAGGGTGACCTGGGGTCAGAGGGTGATATGAGGTCAGAGGGTGATCCGGGGTCAGAGGGTGACATGAGGTCAGAGGGTGACCCGGGGTCAGAGGGTGACATGAGGTCAGAGGGTGACATGAGGTCAGAGGGTGACCCGGGGTCAGAGGGTGAACCGGGGTCAGAGGGTGACATGAGGTCAGAGGGTGACATGAGGTCAGAGGGTGACCCGGGGTCAGAGGGTGATATGAGGTCAGAGGGTGACATGAGGACAGAGGGTGACCCGGGGTCAGAGGGTGACATGAGGTCAGAGGGTGACCCGGGGTCAGAGGGTGACCCGGGGTCAGAGGGTGACATGAGGTCAGAGGGTGACCCGGGGTCAGAGGGTGACCCGGGGTCAGAGGGTGATATGAGGTCAGAGGGTGACATGAGGTCAGAGGGTGACATGAGGTCAGAGGGTGACCCGGGGTCAGAGGGTGACATGAGGTCAGAGGGTGACCCGGGGTCACGCAGACCTTCGCGGAGTCTCACCTGTTGAAGTAGCAGGCCACGGGCACGGTGAAGGGCGCGGCGCGGCGGATGGGCCCCGGGCGGGTCGGGGGGTCGTATCGGAGCGTGTTGCTGTAAACCACCTGGTCATCGATCATCTGGAAGAACAACTGGACGTTTAACAGCAGTCAGAACCGGTTTTATAATCCAGATTACATCTTAACATTGGTGAAAAGTAATAGATTACACAACTTTACTTACAAAGATTCCTTGTGGAATCGTTTCAAAACATTTTTCTTGTGTTGCTTGAAAATTGTTTACATTTACCAACTACTTGAAAAAGTAATTGAGATACTTTATGTAGTCAATTTTTTTATAGAGTATCATTCCAACACAGCAATTCACAGTGCTGTAAATCATGTACTGTTACTCAGATTACAGTACATTATACATGTACTCAGATTACAGTATTGAACAGATTAAAACACTTTATTACTTAAATGACGTCAGAGGAGTTGAAATCCACCCGAGGAAGTAACTAAAGTTACCTTATGTAAGGGGTAAAGTAACGCTGAAGCTCACCGTGCGTGTGATGCCACACATGCTGACGTCATACTCGAAGTACACGTGTTCTGCGGTGGCCCGGCTGACCGGGCACGAGCCCAGCGTGAGCGCGGACGGGTGCTCGTCGCTGCCCAGCACGCGCCTCTCCACCTGCACGCGCACCTTGTCGGACTCGCACCACGTGCTGACCGAGTCTCCCGGAGCGCCACGGGGGGGCGCGGTGCTGTTGATCTGCACCGGGAGCAGCACGTCACGCACGCGCTCCGGCAGAGGCTCGAACCCGGTGCCACGGACCGGGGAGAAGTACCGCTTCTCCACCAGCGGCTGCAGGGAGTCCACAAACACCGGGAGGCGGAGGTAGGGCGGCGGCGGGGGGGGAGGGTCTCCCCCTGCTGGGGGGCCGAGCAGCACGAGAAACAGAGGCAGGAGCCAAACTACACACATCATCCAGATTACAGGTAACACCCGGAGAAGGGGGCGGGGCGCCACGCTCATTTACCTGCACGCAATCACACGCACCTGCTGCACACACACACACACACACACACACACACACACACACACACACACACACACACACACACACACACACACACACACACACACACACACACACACACCTTCAACCTAAATAGGAAAATGAAAAGGCAGTTTGGATGATTCATTATTGATTTTATTTTTGAGTCAAAATCGCCATGAAAGATCATTTCTGTTCAAACATTTCAGTTTGATGTCTGAACCATATTCGCTGAGTCATTAGTGTCGCGCTTCATTGAGGATTCAGAGATTTTCTAAAACTCTGATGGAAATTCTAGAATTACGATGAATTCATCAAGTCAGACACGTTCTACAGTGTTTAGAGAAAACAAGAAGTACAACTTAACATGTATAAAACCAATTCCAGAACTTATTATTATTATTGTTGTTGTTGTTGTTGTTGTTGTTGTTGTTGTTAAGACCACAGATCCAGCTAATGCTAAAGCTTAATTATTTGTTTTAATGTATTCCTTTTATTTCTTTGTAACGCACTGAATTGCCCTGTTTGAATGGTGCTCTATAAATACATTGGCCTCTCCCAATGCTCATGGGAGGCTCAGTGAACAGCGTCCATAAATAAAGTAACTACTCAAACTGTAAGTAACTAAGTATGCAAAAATAATCCATTCCCGATGTAAGAAGTTAACATGCTGCCTCACAGCGCCCCCCCCCGCTGGAGGAAGGAGGTTACCCCCCTCACTGGGGGAACGGGTGTGTGCCTCACAGCGCCAACCGCTGGAGGAAGGAGGGCGCGGCTCGCCGGTCCACCTGCTGCCTCCTCATGCGCAGGACAGCAGTGTCCACCTGGGCGGCGGCCATTTTCCCATGCAGGTCGGCCAGTAGGACGGAGCCGGCGCGCTGCAGCCGCTCCATGTCGCCCTGAGACGTCCTCAGCCACCGTCTGAGCGCCGCACAGCCCTGAAGGACACACGGTCAGAGGTCAGCCGGAACCCTGGGGGTCAGGGGGGGGTCCTGGGGTGACCCTGTCGGGTCCCGGTCCTCTACCTGGATCAGGTGAGCCGCCTCAGGAAGCTGCGTCCCCGGATGTCGGTGATAAACCTGAACCAGAGGTCTGATCAGCTTCTCCCTGGACAACATGTCCGCACTCGACTCTGGACCCTGGAAGGGGATGAAGGGGGGGGGGGACACGTCAGCACACACAGGCCCCCACAAACCCCCACCCGGGTTCTCAACATGAGACTTGGACCTGAGCGCGGTCGTGGCTGTTCCGGATGAAGTCCACCTCCCTCTGCTTACGGAACACGGCCTGCCGGGTGGCTGCAGACGTCACGCTCAGAGTTTGCTGGAGGAGAGAGACAGCAGCTACGCTAATGCTAATGCTATCAGTGAGCTGGGTAGTGAGAGACAGAAGCTATGCTAATGCTAAATGTTTTGTTGGACTGCTTCCACCTGCAGGTCGGTGGTCTCTGCGATCTTCTTCACCAGGCCATCGTTGACAGAGCGGTGGGCGGCGTCCTTCCGGGCGATGGCGTTGCTGAGCAGGCGCCGCAAGTCTTCCCTCAGCTGCTGTGATTGGCTGATGGTCCGAGACGACGCCTCCAACACCCGTTTACACTCTGCGGGAAGACGTTAGCATCAGCGCTGCGGCCCCTGCGTCGCAGTCCCCCCCCCCCCCCTCCCCGATGGAGGATTACCTGGTGTGAAGGGGCTGAGGGGGTCGCGGCCGGTGTAGGCGGGGGGCCCGGCCGGGTCCCCGGGGGGTCTGGCGGAGCTGCGGGGGGGCAGCAGCTCCAGGACTCGAGCCCTCTCAGAGGCGCAGTCCAGCAGCTGCTGGTTGCTTTCCCCCAGAGCCTGAACAGAAGAAGTATTTACTCAGTTACTCTGAGTAACTGTGTCAGAGACATTTACATTTATGTCGATAATAAACACGTCACAAAAACTGGCGTTATGGTACTGTATTGTAGTTACAAGCAAAAGCTGAAGTTACTGTGAAACCTCTTTTCTCCCGTTCAGACCTCCAGAACATCTGTGAACAGGGTGAGGTAACCGGGGCAGGTAACCGGGGCAGGTAACCGGGGCAGTTCCTGACCTGCAGCTGTGTCCGGGCGTCTGAGAGCGCCCCCTTCAGGTGTTCTTCCAGCTGGCTCAGCTCTCTGCTCTCCCACAGCAGCAGCTCGTCAGCGACGTCTCGGTCCTGCAGAAGGCGGCAGGTCAGTGAACGCACCACGGCTGGAAGCTGTCGCTTCTACTGCCTCCTGCTGCCCCCCCCCCCCCCCACCACCTCACCACCCCCCACCTCCTGACATCCAGTGAAGTGTATCTTATCGATAATACTTCATCTGACTTTGAGTGATCAATAGTATTGATGACCGACCGTCTCGGCGGAGGCTGGCCGGCTCCTCCTCCAGGCCGAGCTCCTCCTGTTGACCCCCCGCTGGGTCCTGATGCCCTGCAGCATCCGGTCCAGGTGCCCCTGCTCCCTCTGCAGCTTCACACCCTCCTCGCTCCCCCGGCCCGCCTGCCAGCGCAGCCGCGCCTCCACCTCCTGCACCCCCCGCATGTATCCCGCCGCCACCGAGGAGCTGAGACCCGCACAGCGTTCCCTCAGCCCGGGCGGGGGGAGGCAGGCCCCCCACAACCCACACCCCCTGGAGTCAGGGGGGAGCTGATGGGGAGGAGGAGGAAGGTGGGTGAGGGAGTGAGGGGGAGGAGGAGGAGGAGGGTGGGTGAGAGGGGGGAGGGGGGTCACAAACTGGCACAACATAATAAAAACTGATTTTCAGGACAAAATAAAGAAATCAACATTAATCATGTGAAAATAATCAAATTAGTACATAACTTGAACAATAATAATAATTATAATAATAATAATAATAATGGCCTGGAGTCTCACTGTGGCTCCGGTGCTCTGCGGCCTGGTGATCCTCCCTCCTCCTCCCGCGGGACTCTGCGGGCTCGAACCCGCCGCGCTGCAGCTCCGGTTCGGGCTGCGGGCCGCGGAGCATCCTGCCCGGCTCTGCCGCACCAGACGCTCCGCCCTTCGGACACTGCGAAGCGTCCCGTCCCGCCACGACGGAGGTCCGACGATGAGCGAGCCCAGCGGGACCGAGACCACCGGGACCGATCCCGAACCCCGCGGAACCGAATCCGAACCTACCGGGACCGGCTGCAGCAGCATACCTGCTCAGGTGGAGCGCCTCTGTTTGCCTGCAAATCTCCATGGCAACCGGAGTTTAAAACACGGAAAATGACTACGACTCCCAAGATGCACTGGGGCAACGTCCCATCACACCTTTAACTTTTATATCAGCTTATTGCAGCGTTCGAATAATCCAAGAGATAAACTGAAAAAAATTAGAAAACTCTCTAATATTCTTCCGACTTTCCAAGTGGGAAGTTACCAGTTTGAAAAACTGACAAGCACAAATTGTGTCTTTAATAAAACATTAATAACACACAGGTAGGCACATCCATTCTAAAGGAGTCTTCAGGCGGTAATAATCAGGTGAGTGTTTTTAAAATATCCAGTCTGATGATGAAGAAAAATGAACCAAAAAGAAAATACACTTCTTATAAATGATTAAAGGTCGTAATGTAATGTAATGTAATAGTGTGGCTAAGCAGGAAGGATATGCAGGCACAAGATGGTGTTTTAGTAAAGCAAGAACAAGTAAGGGAAGACATAAGAGTAGTTCCATGGTGGGATGATGAAGGCCGTGGAGCAATCAAAGATAGAAACAGGTCCCTCAGAGAATTAAGAAAGAACATGACAGAAGAAAACATAATAGAATACGAAAGGAAAAGGTCTGTGGCCCGTAGGACAATAAAGGAGGCAAAAAAGAAAGCATGGAGAAACTACTGCTCATCAATAGGAAGAGAAATAAAACTACAAAATATCTGGGCAACATTTAAGAAAATGAGTGGGAGGAGAAGTTCAGGTAAAATCCCAGCGCTGGTCCGGGAGCAGAGGACGGTAAAGTGACAAACAAAGAAAAGGCAGATGTGCTCGGTGAGACATTTGCAGCTGTGCATAGTGGCGCACATCTGGGAACCATGCATAAGCAGGAAAAAGAGCGAATAGTTAGAGAAGTGGGAGACGTTAGGAAAAAGAAAGACCTTTAAAACAGCACTGGACATGGAGTTACCAATGAAAGAACTTAAAGCTTAAAGGCACTGGGGACACAGCTCCAGCGGATGATCAGCTCTCCTAAGGCATGTATGTTCCGGCAGCTACCTGAAGAATCGTTTAAGAAAATACTGGAATTTAAAAAAAAAAAAATATGGAGAAACGGGGAGGTTCCAGGTAGTTGGAAAAGGGCGACTATTCTGCCATTTAACAAGCCAGGGAAAGACCAAACTAACCCAAGGAGCTACAGGCCAACAGCTCTAACGTCTTAACTCAGCCCTGGATGCAGATGATGGGGGCGTCTGGATTAGGGGGAGAAATGTGTCGTAAGTGATGGAAAAAATAAAGAGAGCAGTTGTAAAAGTAGAAAGATGGTCCTATGAATGGAGGTTTAAGGTTTCAGCAAGTAAGTCCTGTTATATGATGATCACAAATAAGAGAAAGGCGGAGGTGGAGCAGCTAATAATGCGTGGTCAGCCTGAGCTGACTGACAAGTGTGACAGATGTGGTGTGAAAGACAATGTGGAACATATATTAAATACACTGTGTAGAATTTGCAGCAGAAAGAAAGAGGCTGCAGGGGGAAGTGAGAGCAGCGCAACGGGAATGGAGCCTGGCGGACATTATGGGAACAGAAGGAGAGAAAGGAGAAGTATGGAATTTCAGGAAGGCATTCGACTTTCTAAGAGAGACCCGTTTAATAGGTAGAATGTAAAGATGGGTATGTGACGCTACACACTCGTGTACAGTAGGTGGCGGTATGCACCTTACGCTGTTTGCAACCCACCAATAAATGGAGGAGGAAGAGGAAGAAGAAGAAGACGACGACGACGACGACGACATGTGTCGCCCCTTCAGTGCGGTGGGTGGCGCTGGCGTCGGTTCACTTCCTGCTCACTTCCGCTTTCATCCACCACCGAAGAAGACGACAGCGGTGACGTCACGCGTACAACGTGAGTGGCTCATGTTTACGGATCATTTTAATCATTTCTCCTTTAAAGCGTGTCGCTGAACACGGTCAAAGTGTTTGTTTTCCAACGCCTGAAGCGGAAACGTCGGTTTGTTGAGTGAAATGTGCAGTTTTTGTCCCGTTTGTTACGAAACGAGGCCGATGCTCACCGCTAAAGCTAACAGGCTAACGGTAGCCTCTTAAAGGACACTGAACGGAAAGAAATCAGAATAACAGAGAGAAAAGATCTTACCGTTTTATTTCTGCTGCTTTTACGGACCTGCAGACACGGCGGATATGTAGATAGATGGATACATAGATAGGGAGATACTTTATTAATCCTGACGGAAAATCAAATAAATCATGTGCACACAATTAATTTTCTGTCCCCAAATGTTTAATTTAAAGTCAGTTTTACTTGTTTCATGTGAGGAAGCAAGGCGTTATAATTATTTTGAATATAGTGCATTAATAAAACTTTTGGTCGCTCAGGGGAGTCGAACATAAAACCCATGGGCGTTTTGCTTGGTGGTCCAGACTTCCTAAAAGTTGTTCTCGCCTGTTTCCATGAACGTTTGGAAAAAGTTGCACTGGGAGCGGTTCTCAAAAAGTTCTGTTGTCAGTGACTCTGCGCTCAGTCGTCCTGTTAACGGACTCCCAGAACGTGATGAAAGTTTTGCGTTTTGTTGAAGTCGTTGCGGTGTAAACGGGCGTCCGAGTTGAGCCGCTACGGTTCCGGTGGTTTCAGGAGGTTCTGACTGGGGGGAGACCCCCGAGGTCGGTCCAGGACCTGTTTATGTCTCTGGTTTGTTCTGGACGGGATCGTCTAAACGTTCCTGCATTAATATTCTGTACCTTCTGACCCAGGTGGTCTGCTGCCGCGGTCTCCGATGCTTCGCCGTGTCCTCCGCTGCGTCCCGCCCGCCTCCACCCGTCTCGCCTTCACCCGTCTCGCCTTCACCCGGCCTCTGGCCCACTTCCGGCCTCACATGGACCCGGACCCCAGCCGGCCTGTGGAGCGGGCCATCAGGACCAAACTCAGCGAGTCGCTGCAGCCGGACCACCTGGAGGTCCACAACGAAAGCCACATGCACGCCGTGCCCCCCGGCTCCGAGTCCCACTTCCGCGTGCTGGTGGTCAGCTCGCGCTTCGACGGCCTGCCGCTGATCCAGCGCCACCGTCTGGTCAACGAGGCTCTGAAGCAGGAGCTGAGCGGCTGCGTGCATGCACTGGCCATCCAGGCCAAGACCCTCGAGCAGTGGGGGGGTGACCCCACCCTGGGAAAGAGTCCTGCCTGCATGGGGGGGTCGAGAGGCGACCGCACGGTGGAGGAGAAGCTGAAGGCCGGGAGGGAGTGAGACGTCACCCCGAGGGGCAGCTGGAGGCTGCACAGAGTGAGACGTCGTCAGAACAGAAAACTTTCCAGAACTTTACAAACTTTCAGATGTGTGATCAGTATTTATATTTCATTTTCTTGATGAATTCTTCATTTAATAAAGAAATGAAAGACAGAAATATTTTCTCATCCTTTCATGGAGAAAACACACACACACACACACACACACACACACACACACACACACACACACACACACACACACACACACACACACACACACACACACACACACACACACAACACAAACACAAACACAAACACAAACAATATCAAAATCAATAACAGACTTGGATCATTAAAACCATCCAGAGAGTTTAAATGAAGCAGCACCGGGACTCAAACAGCTCCTGAATGTTAAATAACAATAGTTGCCATATATGGATTTACTATATAAACATTATTAAGTGTTAGATGCATTAAAATATCTCCTGGATGAACGTTGTGAAAACGGGTAAAACCTGCAGTGACCAAGGTCCGACACTAGATGGAGCTGTTGCACCATTAATGAAATCAGTTCCAGGTGACCGATCATGACTACAGGAGGAGAGTGGAGACACAGGGGGTGCGCCCGAACAGTCCCTCCTATCTCCTTTTCTGTCCACTTTTCCCGAAACCCAAAAATGAACTACATAAAGGTGGTTCCTCTCACTTCCCCCCGAGGTTCTAACCTCTGATAAAATGTCAAATATTTGAAGGTTTGAATGTAAATCAAAGGAAAAGGAACTAAAGAGAAATGGCTGCCAAGTGAATAAAGAACCAATCAGAGTGAGAAGATCCTGCACTAAAACTTTACTGTGTTGGTTCTACAACATCCAGAACATCCTAGTTGGGATCTGGGTTCTAGATGATTTCAAGTTGTTCTAGGCAGATTGTTGCTTTGGTAACTTACATGATCTGCTCCTTTTTCAGTCGTCCTGAGTTTCCCTGAACGCTCCGATGAGCCGGTTCCTTTAAATGTTGTCGCCGCAAGGAATTGTGGGGGAACATGAGCTGGTCTCCTTTGGTAAAGGAAGCATCAGTGGTTCCTAGGCTAAAGGAGGTTCTAAAGGAAGCATCAGTGGTTCCTAGGCTAAAGGAGGTTCTAAAGGAAGCATCAGTAGTTCCTAGACTAAAGGAGGTTCTAAAGGAAGCATCAGTGGTTCCTAGACTAAAGGAGGTTCTAAAGGAAGCATCAGTGGTTCCTAGACTAAAGGAGGTTCTAAAGGAAGCATCAGTAGTTCCTAGACTAAAGGAGGTTCTAAAGGAAGCATCAGTGGTTCCTAGACTAAAGGAGGTTCTAAAGGAAGTATCTGTGGTTCCTAGGCTAAAGGAGGTTCTAAAGGAAGTATCTGTGGTTCCTAGGCTAAAGGAGGTTCTAAAGGAAGCGTTGAGCCTCCTTTCCTTAGCTTAGTGAGAATTCCAACACTCCTTATCATGGCCGCCACTTAAACACTTCTGGTGTTAAGGAGAAGTGGATAGGAAAGGAGATAGGAGGGATTATTAGGAGATAGGAGGGACTGTTTTTCTTTTCTTTATTAAGTTTACATTAAGGACAATGTGCAGTTACATTAAAAACATGTCTGTTATGTTGTGATGCTAGGAGACAGGAGAGACTATTAGGAGTAACCAAAGACGATATTCCATGCTTGGGAATAGATTTAAATGTGATTCATGCACGTGGAGAACATGCAAACTGACTTGGAACTGAAGAATATTCTCGCTTTGGGGCCAGCTATTGCTCAACCTGACGCGCTTGGATTTAAACTGGCAGTGCTGCCTGTCCACCACACGGTGGCAGTGTGGCCTCAGATGTTGCGTCTCACTGATGGCGTCTGAACAGGGACAACTGAATCATTCCTCCCAACTCCAGCATCAGATGTGGATTTCATCTCGTCACCGCCCAGGCCAGTGAGCTGGAGCACAACGTGGTTCTGGAATCAGACTGGACCCACGTCGGAGGCGAAACACCCGATACGTGTCGTAACATCTACTTTAAAATCCGGCGGGGAGTTTGAGTTGCTGTGAGCTGGTGCTTTGTGTGGAGTTTCACCCTAATTATGATCTGGTGGGTTTGTTATCAGAGTTTGACCGGGACAGGGTGAACCCGGCGTCAGACCCGGGGTACAAAATGTTCTGTGGTCGTTGCTTGTTCTCGCTCTGACGCACTCGGCGGACCAGCATTAGCTCTGTGCCGTCCTCTGGGTGGGCGTCTATTTCTGTCCCGTCTTCTACGTGTCACCGTGAAGGTCTCCCCCCCCCCCCCACCCCCCCCCCCCCCCCCCCCCCCCCCCCCCTCCCAGGCCAAAACTCCCTCCTCCGGCACGCGAGCAGAGCCAGCGGGAGTCAGAACCAGAGTCCTGACCGATTCGGTTCTTCTCGTTGGAACAGGTCTTGGTGTGTGTGTGTGTGTGTGTGTGGTGGTGGTGGTGGTGGGGTGGGGTGGGGGGGGTTGGGGGGGGAACAGGGCGAACATTTAATGCTTTGCTGCAAAGCTATTCAAAGTTATTGTTAGCCCATGAAGACGGGCCTTGGCAGGAATGTGGCGTCACCTCAAGGTAACGCGTGTCGTCTCCTACAATCATCCTCCGCCTGTCAGGCCTCACAAAGGGCCTCCGCTGAGGAGGGGGAACAACTGGTGGCACAGGTTTGGAAGGAGGAAAACGGTAACACAACCACTTTATGACCCCTGCTCGCCCATTAGAGCCCGGCCTGGGGGGGGGGGGGGGGGGGGGGGGGGGGGGGGGGGGGGGTCTCGGTGTGAGAAAGCAATAAGCCCCCGGGACCTGCAGACTGTCTCTGCCCGGGAGATTTATGCGTCACAATTCCAGGTGCTGTTATGATGGAGAGTGAAAAGTCATGATGAGGTGGAGTGCAGCGACTTGTCTCACACTTAAAAGGCTCGGCCTGTTCTACATGTGCTCCGAGTGGGGGGGCGGGGGGCATCAGTGGGGGGTGTACGGCAAAATCAACCCACCAAACAAAATGACCAAAACAACAACTGACCAAATCAACCGACCAAATCAACGAAAAAAAGTAACTGATGAAATCAACCAACCAAATCACCCGACCTGATCAACCAAATCACCAAACTAAAATCAACCGACCAAATCAACTGACCAAATCAACAGACCAAATCAACGACCAAATCAACAGACCAAATCAACCGACCAAATCAACCGACCAAAATCAAACCGACCAAATCAACAGACCAAATCAACCGACCAAATCAACCACCAAATCAACCGACCAAATCAACAGACCAAATCAACCAACCAAAAACAACCAACCAAATCAACAGACCAAATCAACCGACCAAATCAACTGACCAAATCAACCGACCAAATCAACAGACCAAATCAACCAACCAAAAACAACCAACCAAATCAACCGACCAAATCAACCGACCAAATCAACCAACCCAAAAACAACCAACCAAAAACAACCGACCAAATCAACCGACCAAATCAACAGACCAAATCAACAGACCAAATCAACCAACCAAAAACAACCAACCAAAAACAACCGACCAAATCGACCAACCGAATCAACGAAAAAAAACTGACCAAATCAACCAACAAAAGTAACTGATGAAATCAACCAACCAAAACAACTGACCAAAACAATCAACCAAATCAACCAACCAAATCACCCGACCTGATCAAGCAAATCACCAAACTAAAATCAACCGACCAAATTAACTGACGAAATCAGCCAACATAAACAACCAACCAAACAAAAAAAACCCGACCAAATCAACCAACCGACACAACCGACCAAAACAACAAATAAAATCAACTGACCTAAACAACAAATAAAATCAACTTACCAAAACAACCGAACAAAACAATTGACCAAAAATGACGTCTCACTCAGGTCGGTTCAATTCATCTTCATACAAGAGCAACTTTCTGAAAATGCTCAGTCTGTGATGAAGCTCTGCTTCTGGTCCTGGGGGGTATTTAAGAAAGGTTTTAATTGTTGTTGAAAACTCAGAGCATGTTATCCGCGGAAACTCAGAGTTTTCCGTTGCAGAAAGAGAGCTGAATTAAGCTTGGGGTCAGTCGCCATGGTAACAGACATTTTTAGCTCCTTCCAAGTCGCCTTCCTCCTGTTGGATTTCACCTGAATCAAATTCAGATTTTACCCCTGTTTATTATTCCTACCTGTCTGCTGCGACCTTAAGTTAAATGTTAAGTCAACGGAGGAATGCCTTCCGACTTCTGCGTTGACTCTGGCAGCAGTTTCCTCCCATCGTCTCTTTCCTCTGCAGCGCCGGGACTTTTACAGCAAAGTGACTGGGTTATCGGTCTGTTGCCATAGTGACCCGTATCAGGGCTCCGTTGATGATGGCTTTTTATTGTGGTTGTGCACACGCTTAACTCGCGGTCCACACACTGAGAGTTGATTGAACTAAATCAGATCAGCTGTTCTGGAACCAGAAACTCAGAATTTCCCATCTCAGAGTCAGTCGACTCAGACTTCAGGGGTGAACCTCCTCTCTGGAAAACCCCCCAGGTCAACACACGGTAGTAACTTAGTAGTTCTGCACATGCTCAGTAGAGCCAACCAGAACAAATTTTCCTCCGTGGTGTCATGATTCCACATTCTGCTGGACTTTTATTTTGACAGTCACCGTAATAACAATCTGTTCACTAGAATGTCAGTGTTGTGCCGTTGTTAATGTTTAGCGCTGATTGTTCTCTGCTGTGTGTGTGTGTGTGGTTTCATCACGTGAACAAACAGCACCCACTAGTGGCCCAACATGAAAACGACATCATTCTCAGTGTTTCTGCGGTTTGCGTCTAAACAAATATCCTTTTCAGAATGTTTTTGTGATTCTGAACCCCAAACGATGTTTTCACTGAAATGTTTGTGAACACGGAACCTCAGGTCAACAGGCTCGTGTTTTAAAGATCCATTTGGGATCAAACTTTTACACCTTTTATTCTGAAAGTGTCTCATTTCGTTTTTCTTTCACATGTGCAGATCTAATTTTGCCACCGTCACCCTGAACCCAACCTCCGACCCCCCCCCCCCCCTCCCCCACGGCTGTCCAGGAGCCTCGGTGTGTGTGTGTGTGTGTGTGTGTGTGTGTGTGTGTGTGTGTCTGTGTGTCTGTGTGTGTGTGTTGGGGGGGGGGTTCTGGTCTTCAGCAGAGCCGAATGTCTCCGGCTTGTTTTCTGAAGCTCTCAGTGCCGCTGATAAACCCCAGGGGGTCACCACGCTGACCCCTCAGCAGCTTCATTCAAGTAACTTTTACACACGTAATCCTCAATGTTGAGTAATATAATCATCAGTGGAAGTTTACTTGAGTAAAACTACAATTGTTCCCAAATACATGAAGAATCTTCTGGACTCCTGTCAAAAGCAACTGGGATTACCGTATTCTCTGGAATATATGAGTCACTTTTTCTGGTGAATTTGCTGCTCATGTGACCTTTATCAGAGAACGACTTATATCACACCATGTGTGACCACTAGAGGTCTCTGTACGACAGAAAGCTGCCACAGAGGAAACGGTCTCCAATAAGAAAACTGTCCGCGGTAAAAACAGAAACCGGGAAGAGTTCAGAGTGCGAGAGAAACTGTTACCGAGATGAAGGCAAAGCATTTAACGCCGAGGAACAAATTGACGGAAGGTTCTGGAACAAGCAGGATTATCGACACCGACGTTTTCAAAAAGTTGTGTTTTCAGTGGCTCCGAGTGGAACTGGACATTTTCACTTGATGTGGTTGCCGTGGAAACGAGCCTAATCGTCCAGACAATGCGGTCAGTTTTCCTCCAGGTGCTACGGAAAGAGAAAATAAAGAGGATGGAGGGAAGGAGCAGACAGAAACCAATCAACTCACATTGATGATTTATAGTTAATAAACATCAAAAACAATATTATTTCAATCAATCTGACTTGTTGTGGATTTTTAGTCGTCATATTGTTTGTTTGCGCAATATTTGGATAGAATCCGTCCCCTCCCCCACTGTGATGACATCACTAACTGCAGGTGGTTGCATCATTCATACCATGTTTATCAAACTGTGACCACTTAACCTGCGTGTCCTGGCTTTCCAAATAAAAGCCCCAAACTCCTTCAAAATAAAAGTCCTTGTTTTATCAAAAATTACAAGGTTGACTTCAAAATGGATATTTAAGTGTTTTAGCGAGGCCAGGGGTGAGCTGGCTTTCAAAATAAAAGCCCAACACTTCTTTAAAAATAAATACCCCCCCCAACACACAGACACACACACACACTTTTCAAAATCTAAGTTTGTTTTTGTTAAAACTTTCAAAATGTAGATTTTCTCAGCATTTAAATGGGCCAGAAACCCTGATTGGACCAGAGGTTATGAAGACGGGCCAGAGTCCAGAGTGCGAGGGTCCGATCAAGGCTGCTTCAGGTTTTTATCTTCTGAGTTTCACATGAATCTCACAACTCTTCTATCACACTGAGGCTCCAGCAATGATGGATCTGTCCCCGGTCCGGGGTCCAGGGTCCGGGGTCCGGGGTCCCGGTGGGAACCCCCCCCCCCCACCCCCCTTGCGTCAGAGCCCCCCGGGACAGATGGTGCCAGGCTGGGGCTGGGACCCCGCGCAGGGCCGGATTCCCGCGACGCATGCAGTCGATGATTCACATGGCGGCTCCGGACCCGGGGCCGGGGAGCTGGGCTTCTGGGGGGGGGGGGGTGACCCCTGCTGGCCGGAGAGGTCACCCTGTCAGCGAGGATGGGGGGAGGGGGGCAGAGGGGGAGGTGTGGGCTACGACAAATGGGTGTCTGAGAAAAGCTGGTGTGTGTGTGTGTGTGTGTGTGTGTGTGTGTGTGTGTGTGTGTGTGTGTGTGTGTGTGTGTGTGTCCCCCCCCAAACTGGGCAGCTGCAGGGTGTGTGCAGCGTGAGTGCGCCCAGCACAGCCTGTTAAACACATTTCACTTAAGTAAACAACAATCACTTCTGATCATGTGACCGACCGCCTGTCTGCTCTCCAAGACTGAAAGGTCACATGAGAAGCAGGCGTGTCTGTGAGAGGAAGACTTCTGGTCCCGAGAGGAGGAACGGAGGAGATGAACATGGAGGAACTACTTCAGGAACTCTCCAAGCCAGTGCAGGAATGATGGCGGGTGGGAAAGGTCCCACTTCCAAGTGGGAAAAACACTTTCCAAAGGCTGTCCAAGTCGGGATTTCCCACCAACACAGTGTGTGAGTCTTATTTTGAAAAGCTTATGGTGATAATGTCAGACCGTCAATATCAGGGCGACGATTTCAGGTGCAAAGGAAAGAAAATGTCGTGTTTTATGTTTGTTCACAAGACAAAAGGCGCTCGGTCGGCTCTACTGAGCATGTGCAGAACAACTAGTTACTACCAATGTAGTGACCAGGCCCAGACTAGAACCAGGACCAGGAACAGGATGAGACTAGGACCAGGACCAGGACCAGGACCAGGACCAGGACCAGACTAGGACCAGACTAGGACCAGACTAGGACCAGGACCACGACCAGACTAGGACCAGACCAGGACCAGGACCAGGACCAGGACCAGGACCAGACTAGGACCAGACTAGGACCAGGACCAGACTAGGACCAGGACCAGACTAGGACCAGTACCAGGACCAGGACCAGGACCAGGACCAGACCAGACTAGGACCAGGACCAGACTAGGACCAGACCAGGACCCGACTAGGACCAGGACCAGGACCAGGACGAGACTAGGACCAGGACCAGGACCAGACTAGGACCAGGACCAGGACCAGGACCAGACTAGGACCAGACCAGGACCAGACCAGGACCAGGACCAGCATTTCCACCGTCTACACGGAGAGAGTTTTCAACAAGTTCCACCTTGGTAGCAGTTGTGTGTTCAGTGTCTGTGAGCACCGCTGTGGTGTGAACCGGCCCGTCACAACAAAACAAAACAACAATCAGGACATTTCTTGTCCGTCCGTCTCCATGAAGACCAGCGGCTCACGATCCTTCATCCTAATTATTATTTAATAATTACAGAGCAGCTTTTAAAGAGCCGCTGCCTCAGTGGGTGATTTATCTTCAGCTGGTTTCATGTAGTTAAAAAAAGGTGATGGTAAGAGGCTATTAAGGGCTTTTAATTGGGAACCCCCCCCCCCCCCCCACACACACAGCACACACACATACACCGCTGACTAATGAAATCAGTGAATGGCTGCTTTGAAAAGGGGAAGGACAAAGGCAGAGATAGGGAGAAGACAATATCCTTGTGTGGGAGAATTAGTTACACTCGATAGTCTAAGTATTCAAAGCAACAAAAAAGACAGGGGTGGGAGGGTAGAGGGGGGAGGGGGGGGATAAAGAGGGGATTAAGAGAAAAGTCCACACAGGTGGGTCTGCTGGGGGGGGGGGGGAGGCAGGAGGGGGTCACATGACAGGACGTTACCTCGTTTGATAAACAGCAGCCGGGGCCCACAGGAAGGAGGAAGGGAGGTATTTTATAGGCGGAATTAACCGCTTCGCCACATCAGGTATTCATTAGGACAAATCTCCCAGGTGGTGCTGAACGCCGAGACGAGGACGAGCTGCAGGTCCGCCAGCGCCACCTCCCCCCCCCCCCCGGCAGCGCGCAGGACAGATCTGCACCGAGGGCGACTCAAAACCTTTGAAACCACGAAGGTTCATTCCGCCCGGAGACGATAAAACCGTCAAACAGAGTGGCTGAAGACCAAAATAACAATAAAGAAAAAACTAAATGAACAGAGTGTTGGTGTTAGACCTCTGGTGGAAGATAAACATTCTAAGATCATTCAAAGTAATCTATTACTTCCTCTGCTAACTCTAGTTTAACTGCAGCAGATTGTACTGATGAGAAAAACCTCACTCCACAACTAAAGTATAGTTACTTTTCATTTACCCTATCTATCTATCTCTCTCTCTCTCTCTCTCTCTCTCTCTCTC